>NW_011500091.1:311099-311249 GCF_000495115.2 Populus euphratica
AAAAGGATTGATTGATGAATTTAAGAACTGAAATTAAAAGGACAAAGAGATGGCCAAACATAAAAAAGAGATTTTGGTGCAATCCAGACTAGAACACTATTTGGTAATTGGGTCATATCTAGAGCTGTAGATCTCGGATTTAGATCTACT
>NW_011500091.1:312434-313104 GCF_000495115.2 Populus euphratica
TTGTTTGACATAGCATTAGTGGAACCTCTAACCTTGACATTTATTGTTATCATTGCTTAATTCTTATGTTAATCTTTCATCTCAAAGTTCTCATCAACTTCTTTTTCTATTATTATTATTACTGTTATTGTTGTTGTTGTTGTTATTAATATTATTATTGTTACTATTGTTGTTGTTATTGTTGTTGTTGTTGCTGTACTATTGTTATCTATAATTTATACAATTAACTTCCATGTGGTTTGACTCCAGTCTTGTCGGGTTCTTTATTAGTTTGACACTTCTGCACTTGGGAGAAGGCATCAATCTTTTAGTTGTGTCACTCACTCTTTAATACTTTGCTTGTTAAATGACTAATCTCGATTTATGTTGTATAAAACTTGGTACAACAAATACTTGGCACTTTCATAGCATAAAGTGTATGGTATAACCGACACCTGTGCTATAAAAGGAAATTGATTTGTTGTTAACATAAGTTATAATTATGAATACTTGACAACATTTACAAGTATTAACATTATTCGAATAAGATAACTAATGTAATCATGCTAACAATTTATAATCTGAATGGAACCTCCTTTGTGTGTGGTTTTCAATTGAATAATAAGAGTTTATACTATACTTGTTTGACATACCATTAGTGGATCCTCTAACCTTGACATTTATTGTTATC
>NW_011500091.1:313652-315793 GCF_000495115.2 Populus euphratica
GAGAAGACATCAATCTTTTAGTCATATCAGTCGGCAAAACTACAAATAAAACCAATAGCCAAAAGAAAGGAACTGAAGCGATGAAACCATACACGAGAAGCTTTCTTGAGGCTATAGAAAGCAAAACGAAGCTGACAAACGTGTAGGATATTTAGGATCAACATAGCCAGATGGTCGATCCATATAAACTTCTTCCTGCAAAAGTTCATTAAGAAAGGCATTATTAACATCAAGTTGCCAGAAAGGCCAATTATTTAAGACTACTAGGGACAAAACAACTCTAACTATGGAAGCCTTGCCAACAGGGCTAAATGTATTAGTGAAGTCAATGCTTGATTGCTGCATCTGACCCTTTATGACAAGACAAGCCTTAAGAGGATCCACAATACCATCATATAGGTATTTGATGCGAAAAACCCATTTGAAGCCTATAATATTTTGGTTAGGTGATCTAGGTACCATATTTCATGCGTGATTCTGATGAAAGGCCTGGATTTCTGCATCCATGGCAGCAATCTAGCCAGGATGCTTAGTAGCAGACTTGAAGCCTTTAGGCTCATGCATGGTAAGAAGATAGTGGAACAAGCTGGAGTGAGGAACTATGCACACATGGGAGCGGTGAGAAGGTTTGAAAATGCCTAATTTGGAGCGAGTCTATGTCGGATGAGTGCCAGTCTGGGAATGATAGCTTAGGGCTATAGTAAACGATGCATCAGTGACAGGATCTTGATCAGTGAGCACAGGAGGTGAAAAGCTCATGCATCGAAGGGATAATGGAGTCAGCAACAAGGGCCTGCAAACCTGAAAAAGGCACAAAACTAATAGATGGGTTACTTAAGTAAGATCCACATGTACGTGGTATAGGATCGAGCCGTGTTGGTAGGTTAGTCACTAGAATTGAAGTAGGCTTAAGGAATGCACTAACAGGGGAGTTAGGCTCGAGCCTATAGCAAGACAATGAAAAGGATAATTAAGTTCATCAAAAATAACATGCTTGGAAATAAATACATGATTAGTAGAACAATCAAGATAATAAAAACCATGATGAGACATACTGTAGCTAAGAAAGACACAAGGATGACTATAAGGACTTAATTTATGGGGAGCATACTCATATAACTGAGGAAATACAAGGCAACCAAATGGATGAAGATTGGAATAAATAGGAGATTTATCATATAAATGCTTAAAAAAAGACAAGCCATCAAGAGTTGGTATGGGCAACCAATTAATGATAAAAGTAGTTGTTGTAAAACCATCAACCCAAAATCATAGTGGAACATGTGAGTAAAAAAGCATTGCTAAACCAGTTTCAATTATATGTCGATGTTTTCGCTCAACCCGACCATTTGAGGCTCGTGTATAAGGACAAAATATTTGATAATGAATGCCACAGTTTAGTAAATAATCCTAAAATTGATGATTTGTAAATTCAGTGCCTCCATCACTTTGAAATGCTTTGATTTTAAGTGAAAACTAAGTTTCTATAAAATTTTGAAATTGAACAAAAATGCAAAAAAAGTCTGATTTAAATTTTAAAGTATAAAGCCACATAAATTGGGAATGATCATCAACAAAAGTAACATAATATTTATAACTGAAATTGGATGAAACGAGAGATAGACCCCATAAATCACAATGAATAAGATCCAAAACATGAGATGTTTATTTGTGATTATGTTGAAATGGTAGTCTATGACTTTTTGCAAGTTGATAACTAAAGCAAATAATGGGAGGAGGCAGTAAAGAGGTCACACATAATTGATGCTTTTTATTTAAAAGAGAAATAATAGAGTTAGACACATGGCCCAAACGTGCATGCCAAACATCAAATGAAGCTTGAGGACAATTATTAGAAAAAAAACATAAAGCAAAGAGTGATGTCCATGCTTAAGCACATAAAGATCATTTTCATGTCGCCCGATTGCCACCACCTTTCCTGTGACTAGATTTTATATAACAAAATGGTCATCAGTAAAAGTGATGTCTTCTCCCAAGTGTAGCCTTGTCGAAGTAATAAATAACCTATTAAGACCGGGGTCGAATCACATAAAGGTTAACTATATAAATTATAATAATAATATAATAATAATAATAATAAGAAAAATAAGTTAAAGAGGACTTTGAGATATAAGATTAAT
>NW_011500091.1:316837-317000 GCF_000495115.2 Populus euphratica
GTTAACAATTTATAATCTGATTAGAACCTTCTTTGTGTGTGGTTTCCAATTGAATAATAGAAGTTTATGCTGTACTTGTTTGACATATCATTAGTAAATCATCTAATCTTGATATTTGTTGTTATCATTGTTTAATCCTTATGTTAATCTTTCATCTCAAAGT
>NW_011500091.1:317267-324668 GCF_000495115.2 Populus euphratica
AATTGAGGTCATTTGGACTTCTAGAACTTAAGATATGGGTTGAACAGTGTCTGGGCTGTAGGATAGATTCAGACTTCTACGTTGTTGCTAAGATTTGGACTTCCAAACAGTAGAATTAAGTCTTGCATTCCCATGAATTTTTTAGGCTTATATCTTAGCTTTCCATCCATATCGAGCACCCAAATCCAAGTTCTATAACTCCAGATATGACCCAATGACTGAACAGTGTTCAAGTTTGGACTAAACTAGCATCACTTTTCTAAACTTCACCCTCTCTTTGTCTTTTTAATTTTAGTAGTTGAACTCATCAATCAATCCTTTGATTTATATGATAGGCCTGCATTTAAGATGAACATTTACCATAAATTAAAGGTATCTTATAGTATCAGACTTGTTATTATAAAACATGCTTTAGTTAAGGAGTTATTGATACTTCAAGTGCGGAATGCTGATATAAAATCTTAATAAAAATGCACTTTTAAGTACTAATCAATGATAAATAAAAAGAAATCAGAGGTAACTTTGCTAATGAAAATCAAATTTTTGGTTAAGCCAAGCACGACTAAAACATCCTTCAAAGTGAGGGAAGTGGTGGGAGAAAGGATACTGGTATGAGAAATAGAAAGAGTGACACTATTACTGACAACAACATAAACCTTACTAATATACATATTAGACTTGTCCAACTAAGCAACATCATTAGTCATGTGTGCAGTAGCGCTAATGTCTGTATACCAATCAAAGGCTTGAGTAAAAGACTCCACAAGGTTAGTAGATTTTGAGGAATGAAAGTAGCAGTCATGATAAGAAATGGCATAATGACATTCCTTATGAAAAATCTGACAGCGAATAGGAAGGTTGCATTGAAAACAACCATTTCCACAACTATGACCCCCATAAGAAGGACGATTACCACCACGAGTAAAGACAAATTTATTACTTTGATAGGCAATGAAGGTAAAAAAAGTGGATCCCATGGGAGTCACCTTACAATGGGTTGATTTCTGTTTTCAAAATACCAGACAATCAAAGGACTACATTGAATGACATGTGTTGGGTCTTTGACCAAAAAGCTTGATTTTTAAAAGATCTTTTCCATAACTGATATCTCTCCGATTTCATTTCAACAATTAGATTTGAATATACATGACCTTTAAAGTATGAGATTTGATTTCAGAACAAGAAAGATTGTCGAACAAGAATGAACATTGATTGAGTGTGCAGAATCCTCGACAGAAATGACATCAACTCTTCTCAACACTCATTGAAAAGTTGAGCCACCTGGGGGGCAATACAGTGGACCCTGAGAAGGAAAACAAGCAGTATTCAGATCAGCTGGGGGCAAAGAAAATTCAGATGATGAGTCATCAAAGTCCATCAAAGTTATATTTAACATCTAACAATGACAAAGAAAAAGCTTCTTGAGTATAAACAAATGAACAGGCACATTCAGATCATATTGGGGGCAATGTTGTTCAAAGATAGTCTATGATCTAGTGAACCCTGTCAACAATCGGGAAAGCAAAGATATACTTGAAGGAAATCCTTATATCGTCATCTTTTGAAACATGGCTATTGACCGATGTGGGTATATAGTTGCATTCAAATGAATATGGAAAAGATGTGCACACCACCAAGACTAACGGTGGACCAAAGATGTACCTGAAGAACACTTTCATATCATCATCTTTCGAAACATGGCTAGCGATCAATGAGGATACACGAATAAATGTAATTGAGTGGCAAAAGGATGCACACCACCAAGACTGATTGTGGAACAATGCTGTACTTGAAGGATAACTTCATCTCCAATATGGTTATGACTTTTGAATGATGTTATCGTATAGTTGTATTTGAATGAATATTAGAAGGATGCGCCCACCAAGACTGACTGTGGGACCATCTGTTTTGAAACTCGAAGGCACACTTCATCGCATGAATATGGACATCATTGATGATGCCACTACATTTCTTTTCACAATCTGATTTGATAAAATAAGAGAAATCCATAGAGAAGAACATTGAGCTTACAACCATAAGCCTTTATACAGCAAGCTATGAGATGCATGTTTGGATGATTGGATAGTTTCCAAGATGACTGATGATAACATATACTTGAAGAGTATTGTTTCAACTAGGGGCAAATCCATGACTGATTGGCAATCCAAAATTAGGTTAAACACTAGAAAACCTCTTGACGGGTGTTGGCAAAACACACACAACCAACCGAAGGGCAATTCTTGAGAGAATCTAGGAGATGGATGATTTGCTCAACTCCTTCATAATGAATCGAGCAACACTACACTTGGGGGCACACTCATGTTTGATAAAAAATGAGAGCAGTAATCATCGAAGACAACCTAAGATAGGCAATGCATTACAGTTGAGTGATGGCTAGCACATGAATAAGTTAATGCATTGAAAGAACAAAGAGAGCTTCGGAATGCGAACAAAGGCACCTTGTGATGATGGAAAATCGAAGAAGGGGGACCTACATTTCAAATTAGGTAAGGATGCATGCATATCATCTAATCTTAAAAACAAATTGCATAGATTTTTGAATTATTACAGGAAAATCCTCAATGAAGTCTAGCAAGATTGCGGGTAGAAAGAAGCATTGAGTCGATAATAACAAAGAATCGGTTTAGATCATGGAATGAGAAGAGAATAAGATGAACCCTACCAGTAGGAAAATCTCAAAGAAATAAGGAGATCAACCCTATCATGAAGAGGAGTCTTCAAGTCAACCATGCAATCAGAAAGTACCAAGTTTGCCAGCCTTATCCTGTCAGGACTTCTCTAGCCAAGTCTTTTTGCCAGGTAAGTCACATTCTACCACATAGGTAGGTCACCCATTACAATGAGATGAATATTTTTTTATGGGTAGGTCGCCCATGAAAATAGACCAGGATGAACATATGTGGGCAGGTCGCCCGTGAAGATAGATCAGTGTGAGTAGAAGGGCAGGTCGCTCATGAAAATAGACCATGTGCGCCGGTCACCCTTGAAAATAGACCAGGATGAACATTTGAGGGTAGGTCGCCCATGAAAATAGATCGTGTGGACCGGTCGCCCCTAAAAATAAACCAAGATGAACATTTGAGGGTAAGTCGCCCATGAAAATAGATCGTGTGGACTGGTCGCCCCTAACCGTGTGGGCCGGTCGCCCCTAAAAATAGATCAGTGTAAGTGGAAGGGCAGGTCGCCCATGAAAATAGACTGGGATGAACATTTGAGGGTAGGTCGCCCCTAAAAATAGATCAGTGTAAGTGGAAGGGCAGGGTGCCCATGAAAATAGACCGTGTGGGCCGGTCGCCCCTGAAAATTGACCAAGATGAACATCTGTGAGTAGGTCGCCCGTGAAAATAGATTAGTGTGAGTGGAAGGGCAGGTCGCCCATGAAAATAGACCATGTGGGCCGGTCACCCCTGAAAATAGATCAGGATGAACATTTGAGGGGTAGGTCGCCCCTAAAAATAGACCAGGATAAACATGTATGGGTAGGTCGCCCGTGAAAATAGATCAGTGTGAGTGGAAGGGTAGGTCGCCTATAAAAATAAACCATGTGGGCCAGTTGCTCCTGAAAATAGACCAGGATGAACATTTGATGGTAGGTTGCCTGTGAAAATAGATCATGTGGGCCGGTCGCCCCTGAAAATAGACTAGGATGAACATTTGAGGGTAGGTCGCTCATGAAAATAGACTGTGTGGGTCGGTCGCCCCTAAAAATAGACCAAGATGAACATGTGTGGGTAGGTTGCTCGTGAAAATATATTAGTGTGAGTGGAAGGGCAGGTCGCCCCTGAAAATAGACCGTGTGGGTTAGTTGCCCCTGAAAATAAACCAGGATGAACATGTGTGGGTAGGTCACCTGTGAAAATAGATCAGTGTGAATGGAAGGTCAGGTCGCCCATGAAAATAGACCATGTGGGCCGGTCACCTCTGAAAATAGACCAGGATAAACATGTGTGGGTAGGTCACCTGTGAAAATAGATCAGTGTGAATGGAAGGGCAGGTCGCCCATGAAAATAGACCGTGCGGGTCAGTCGCCCCTGAAAATAGACTAGGTAGGTAAGTCGCCCTTGAAAATAGACTAGAATGAGCATGTGTGGGTAGGTCGCCTGTGAAAATAGACCATGTGGGCCGGTCGCCATTGAAAATAGACCAGGATGAACATATGTAGGTAGGTCGCCCGTGAAAATAGATCAATGTGAGTGGATGGGTTGGTCGCCCCTGAAAATAGACCATTCTTCTTCAAAAGGGGCAAGTCGCCCAAAATAATAAGATCATTTTCCTTTTCTTCTTTACAAAGCTTACTATGCAAAACATTCAGGAGTTTTGTTTCGTAAGTATTGTAAAGAGGGGGCATATGTTGTTACCTATTTTTGGGTTCCCACAAAACAAAAAAAAATAAAAATGAGAAAATACTAGAAATTTTGTTTCGTAAGCATTGTAAAGAGGTGGCATCTGTTGTTACCTATTTTTGAATTCCCACAAAATAAAAAAATAAAAATGAGAGAATACAAAAAATATATATAAAAAAATTACAAAAAAAGAAAAAAAGGAAAGTCGTTTTGAGCATTAAAACAAGGATACATTTTGCATCAAATTGCTCAAATCATGGGGCATGTTTTGGGGCTTGTCCCGGGTACCATTGTCACCGCAAGGCTCTCCTTGGCTTATAAAAGCTAAAGAAAGATACTAATCACAGAGAGGAGAGAAGAGGAAAGAAGGGACACTTTTTTTGTTTTGAATGGGAGAAGAAGGAAGAAACGAAAGAACAGATGGGGGGTTTTCGGGAAAATTGAAAATTCCAACAAATAATATATATATATATATCACATTATATTTTCTTATAACAAAGAAAATTCCAAAAAATAATATATATATTATTTGAATTCAATTTTAACTTTTTATAATAATTATAAAAGATTTTTTAAAATTTTTAATTACACATAATTTAATTACACATAATTTTTTAATTTTTTAATTACACGTAATTTATTAAAAATTATATTATTATTAATATTTTATGTTAAAAAATTTACCTTAGAGATTAAATTTCAATAATTGTTTTTTTAAAAAATAATTAGACTCTACTTTTAATCTGGTCTAAAATATACCTATATTATAAATAAAATTCCAATAATTCTCTACATAAATATAAATTGTCCGAAAAAATTAAAAAATGACTATTTGCATAGGGATATTGATTTGGTGAATTACTATCTTAGATATATAGTTTTTAGCTTTAAATTTTTTTAATTGAAATACTATTATACTTCCGCAGCTAACTATGAAACATAATATCTTAAAATATTGTATTTTATGTAAATCAAGAAGATAATAATAGTGGTATGAATCTTTACCTGGTATTTTCTTTGGTTCTCCTTGTTGCAGGTTGCAAGACGTTGAAATTTAAAAGATAAGGAGGCAGGCGATATAGAGGCATTTGAGCCACAAATTTAATGACTACAAGATATGTTGAATGATTCACATCACCAGCGGCGGCTGCTAAGAAGCATTTTCATGGAAAAACTCTCAGATATTTAAACCCTACTTGTCAGTTTACTGACTTGGAACATGCTGAAAACGGGAGAGATTCCAAGTAGAATTTTCTGCTTTTTTTTTTTTTTTTTTGCAAATACTGATTAATGTGGACATAGACCAATCTCGTTTCCACGCGATGCTAAGGACAACAAGCGATTTGAATTTTATGATAGGCTGACTCAATTATATAGATAGTTGGTGCATAGTTGACAATTTAACACTTGTAGCAGGTTTTTTTTTATATTTTAAAAATGTTTGTAGAGAAAAAAAATGATTTTTTTTGTTTTAATGTTATTATATTTAAAATAATTTTTCAAAATAAAGAATTATTTAAATATATTTTAAATAAAAAATACTATGAAATAAAGCTGATATCAGTTTTAATACTTCTATTAGTCATCATTTGCTTTGAATATTGAGTTTTTTTTATTTCTCAAACGAACACCAAAATAGTCTCATGATCTGTATGGGTTGTGCATATATTATATATAAAAAAATTAATAAGTATAGTGACACGGCTAAAAGATTAATGTCTTTTCTCAAGTGCAGGAGTATCGAAGTAATAAATAACCCGGCAAAACCAGAGTCAAACTATAAGGAGGTTAATTGTATAAATTATAAACAACAATAATACAACAACAACAATAGTAGTAGTAGTAGTAGTAGTAGTAATAGTAGTAGTAGTAGTATTAGTAGTAGTAATAAAGAAGTTGATGAGAACTTTGAGATAGAAGATCAATGTAAGGATTAAACAATGATAACAACAAATGTCAAGGTTAGAGGATACACTAATGGTATGTCAAACAAGTATAGTATAAACTCTTATTATTCAATTGGAAACCACATATAAAAGAGGTTCTAATCAGATTATAAATTGTTAGCATAATTACATTAGTTATCTTATTCAATTAAGGCTAATATTTATAAATATTATCAAGCATTCATGATTATAACTTATGTTAACAATAAATCAAGTTCCTTCAATTCTTGGGTTATTGATACTGGTGCATCCGATCATATGATTAGAGACTCTTATAAATTACAAAACCTTTATCCATCGTCCCAACATGTCATATCTATAGCCAATGATGGTATCTCCCCAATTACAGGGAAGGGCTCCATTGATCTCATTACGACCATAACTCTTGATACAATATTGGTTATTCCTAGTCATGAATACAATTTGTTATTTGTAAGCTAAATCACTTCAACACTAAATTGTACTATTTTTTTGCCCTTTTTTTTGTGTTTTTCAGGATATTCTAACCCTAAAAACTCTTGGTTGTGGTGTTAAATAGGACAACCTTTACTACTTGGAATTGACAACAACTAGTGAAGGGCAGTATAACAAGGTGTGTTTTGCAACAAAAGGTGATCGGACATTATCTGAGGTGTGTTTGGCTAGGACATCTTTCATTTAGCTATCTCGAAAAATTGAAACCAAATTTGTTTATAGCATTGTAAATTTTAGATTTTCAATATACCACATGTGAATTGGCAAAAAACCATCGTAAACCTTATTTTTCTTCTTCCAATAAAAGCTCTAAACTCTTTCTGGTTATTCACTCTCATATTTGGGGACCTGCAACCATTTCATATATGTCTAAAGCCCGTTATTTTATTACCTTTATTGATGAATGCACTCGGATGACGTGGGTATCCTTACTTCATAAAAAAACTAATGCCAGTACTTGATTAGTACTTAAAAGTGCATTTTTATCAAAGTTTTATGTCATCATTTTGCACTTGAAGTATCAATAACTCCTTAACTAAAGCATGTTTTATAATAATATATCTAATAATATAAGATACCTTTAATTTATGGTAAATGTTCATTTCAAATGCAGGCCT
>NW_011500091.1:325581-334201 GCF_000495115.2 Populus euphratica
TACTACTACTACTACTATTATTATTATTGTTATTACTATTATTATTGTTGTTGTTATTATTATTATTGTTGTTGTATTATTGTTATTTATAATTGTACAATTAACCTCCTTGTGGTTTGACCCCGGTCTTGCCGGGTTATTTATTACTTTGACACTCCTGCACTTGGGAGAAGACATCAATCTTTTAGTCGTGTGAGTACTGCTTTTTAGGAATTCATCAACATGGTGAAAAATCAATTTCAGAAACAGATTCAGGTATGGCAATCTGACAATGCCATAGAATTCCTTGAGAATGCACTTGGTGATTATCTTCAACAACAAGGCATTAGACATCATACCTCTTGCACATACACACCTCAACAAAATGGCCTTGCACAGAGGAAGAATAGGCAGATTATGAAGATGGTACGCGCATCACTCTTTGGAATGAATATGCCTCATTTCTATTGGGGAGAGGCTGTTAAGTCTACTATATATATTAGGAACAGATTGCCTTCCTGGGTGCTTGAATTTCAAACTCCATACCAGAAATTACAAACCTTCTTTTACACACCCCATCAACCAAACTTGGAACCCAGAATCTTTGGTTGTACCATGTATGTTCATTTACCCAAAGTCTTGCGCAGCAAACTAGATCCTTGTGCCCAACATTGTGTCTTCGTTGGCTACTCTAATTTTTAGAAAGGGTACAACTATTATTGCCATCAAACACACAAGCTCCATGTCTCCTTCCATGAAACAAATCCGTATTATTTAGCAGACAATTTGGGCTCTCCTCTTTAGAGGGAGACTATGTGTGAAGAAGGAGATCCTTGCAATGTTGTTTTTGATAAAAGTAAAGGTGATGGTGCTAACTCTGATAAAAGTAAGGGTGATGGTGTTTTTATAGAGCTGGAGACATTTGAAAAACAGATGAGTAGCAACAAGCTGAATGCAACCTTGCCCACTATTACTCAAACTATTCCTGACGAGAGGAATTTATCATTGGACAATGGTGACAAAGAAGCTGTAAATCATGATGGAAAAGAAGCTGAGATGATTGAATTCTGTACAGGTGACACAGAAGCCATGAACTCTTATGAGGAAGGAACTATGAGGTCTAACTTGCCTACACCACCAACCAAAGAGTTTTCTGCCTAGAATATCCTGGATAATCCAATCACTTGGGACACACCTCAACCAGCTCCCAGGTATTCACAAAGACCCAATAAAGGTGTTACGAAGAAACAATATGAGCCGGATATTAAAACCAATATTAGATATCCTATCAATAACTATGTCTCTTCTCATAGACTTTCGGAACCTTATGCACTTACCATTAATCAATTATCCCAAGTATCCATTCCTAGTAATGTGCAGGATGCATTGGCAGATCTAAAGTGGAAAGAGGCAATGAATGAAGAAATGAAAGCCTTGCAGAAAAACTCCACTTGGGAACTTGTTGTGTTACCAGAAGGAAAAAAAGTGATTGGGTGTAGATGGGTATACATTGTTAAACTTAAAGCATATGGAAAGCTTGATAGATATAAGGCGAGACTCGTAGCCAATAGGTATGCCCAGAAATACGGTATTGACTACCAAGAGACCTTTGCACCAGTAGCTAAGCTCAACATCATTCATATTCTCATATCCATCGCTGCAAACAAAGATTGGCTTCTACAACAATTCAATGTAAAAAATGTCTTCTTAAACAGTGATCTAGAAGAAGAGGTATACATGGAACTCCCGCTTGGAATAATAAAATAGAGTTCTGAACTTAAAGGCAGAGTGTGCACACAAAATAGGGCTTTGTATGAGTTGAAGCAGTCTCCTCGAGCTTGGTTTGGGAGGTTTACTCTAGTAATGAAAGCAAACGGCTATCAACAGAGTAATGCAGATCATACGTTATTTATAAAATATAAAGATGGAAAGGTAACGGCATTGATTATGTATGCAGATGACATGATTTTGACAGGTGATGATTCTGAAGAAATGAGGACACTGCAAGAGTACTTATCTGCAAAATTTAAAATGAAAGATTTGGGATAACTAAAGTACTTTCTTGGCATTGAAGTAGCAAGGTCTAAACAAGGAATTTCCCTTTCATAACATAAATATGTATTGGATCTTCTAAGTGAGACTGGGATGCTCGCCTGTAAATCGGTTGAAACACCAATACAAATAAATCATCGACTTGGGATCCTTCTAGATCAAATCCCTATAGATATAGGTCGATATCAAAGACTTATGGGTAAGCTAATCTATCTAACCCATACTAGGCCGGATATAATATATGTTGTAGGTATTGTGAGCCAATTTATGCATGCACCAAGTGAGGAGCATATGGATGCAGTCTACAGGATCTTGAGATATCTTAAAGGTGCACCTGGCAAAGGTTTATTGTACTCGAAGAATGGTGTCTCAAATATTGAAGGCTACACTGATGCAGATTGGGCAGGGGATCAAACAACCAGGAAGTCTACATCTGGTTATCTGACCTTTATGGAAGGGAATTTGATTACTTGGAGAAGTAAAAAATAGAAAGTTGTAGCAAGATCTAGTGCAGAAGCAGAATTTCGAGGAATGGCTTAGGGAATATGTGAGTTGTTATGGATCAAGAGTGTTCTGAAGGATTTAGAGATCAAACATATGGATCCAATTAATTTGTACTGTGATAATAAGGTGACAATTCAGATTGCACACAATCCTGTTCAGCATGATCGAACTAAACATGTCGAAATAGATCGTCATTTTATCAAAGAGAAGCTAGATCAAAAAATAATATGTTTCCCGTTTGTTAACTCTGCAAATCAATTAGCTAATGTCCTCACTAAGGCAATAGCAAACAAGGATTTTTATCATATGATTGGTAACTTGGGCATGATAGACATCTATGCACCAACTTGAGGGGGAAGTGTTAGCTGGCAAGATATGTATGGATCCCAATATTATAGGAAATCTGTTTTTGGAAATCTGTTTCTTTCCTTGTAAAAATTGTTGTCCAATTTAGAATAGGATTCTAAGTAGAATAGGTTTCCTTGTTGCCCTATATATATAGCTGCTGAACAAGATGAATAAAATAAGTCATAAAGAATATTTTATAGAGCTGAAATTCCTTATTGAATGTCTGCTAAAATCAACAAAAATATTCATAATATCCATCCCTATAAACTGGAAGTAATAATCACTGGCCAAGACCGTTTACATTATATAGAATTATAAATCCATAAGCATACCAAGATGGATGGTAAGCAACAAAATGTTGTTTACACATCTAAATCTTGATCCTCAGTATCATCATTATACGATTACAGAGGAAGCTCCAAGCATGTCTTTGGCTTTATTCAAATTAAAGACGAGATTGCACTGAGGTTTAAACTTATAGACTTGGGATTGATGGAGTATAGATCAGGGACAGATGTAGAGGAATTTCCAATCCATGATTTATCAGATGGAGGAAAGAGGCTTTGTGTGCTGTTTAAACTCTAGTCTATGACCTGTTAATGGTGGCCTTTGACACGTTTGGAATGTAAATCATCACCATAAATGCTAGGATCTGATGTCACCTCTAGGATGGTGGTCTGTCCTTCAAGCATGCTCACCACTTCTGACATTGCAGGCTTTAGAGATGGAGATGCATTGGTGCATAAGAGAGCCAATTTGATCATCCTCTCAGCATCTTCCTTGTTGAATTCAGATTGCAGTTTTAGGTTCACTATCTCCATTAAATTTCCCTTTTTTTTGCACTTCATGGCCCTGTGAAAGCAAAAGGTAAAGTATTTGTAGAGAGGAGTAGTGCCTAATGCATCATGAATTCAACATAGCAATAAGAACAGACTTGTAACTTACCTAGCCAAAAAGACATACAAATTCATTTGTTGTCTAAAACTATAAACATTTGTTTTGTTTGTTAAATAACCCTACAACGCATATTCTTGAGCCATATATCCTTTGAAATCATAAGCACCGAAGTTAAATTTTGTATATAGTTGGGTTAACATAAGATCTCATCTTGTAATTTCCTTTAACTAGAATTAAAATTTTACATACAGCTCAATCAACATGAAATCCTATCTAACGATTCTCTTTAATCAAAGCTAAAATCTATGTATGATTGGGTTAATATGAGATCCCATCTAGCAATCTTCTTTAACCAGAATCAAAATTCTGTATGTAGCTCGGCCCACCTGAAATCTCATTTGGGGATTTCCTTTTACCAGAGCTAAATTATATGTATGGTTGGGTTAACCTAAGATCCCATTTAACAATCTTCTTTAACTATAATCAAAATTCTATGTGTATTTCAACCAACCTGAAATCTCATCCAGCGATTTCCTTTTACCAAAGTTAAATTCTATATGGTTGGATTAACATGAGATCTCATTTGGTGACCTCTTTTAACTAGAACCAAAATTTTATATATAGCTCGGTCAACCTAAAATCCTTTCTGGCAACTTCCTTTAACCAAAGCTACATTTTATGTTGTAGTTGGGTTAACCTGAGATCCTATCTAGCAATCTCCTTTAACTAGAACCATAATTTGTCTATGTGTAGCTCGGATAACCCATTAGTATATATACTCTATGTTTCCAAGAAAAAAGTTATGTCTTTTTAATATGACATAAAAAACTTTTTGGTTTAAATATTTCAACTTAAAAGGATAACATAATATCTTTTCAGTGTGGGATTTGAAACCCTTTGTATATATACTCTATGTTCCAAAACAAAATTTATGTTTTTTCAATATGAGATTTGAAACCCATTAATATATATACTTTGTTTTCAAGAAAAAAAATTATTTTTTTAATGTGGGATAAATAACTTTTTTTATTTAATTACTTCAACTTAAAAGCTTAACATAATATATTTTTAATATGGGTTAAAAAACTTTTTAAAATATTATTTTGAACTTCATTATGTACAATATGTATAGCCTATAGCCATCCAGGGATTTCTTTTTACCAAAGCTAAATTTCAAGAATTGTTCGGTTAACCTAAGATCTCATCTAGCAATCTCTTTTAAACAAAACCAAAATTCTATGTGTAGCTCAGCCAACCTGAAATCTCATCTAGCGATTTCTTTTTACTAGAGCTAAATTATGTGTGTGTTTGGGTTAACATGAGATTTTATTTGGCAATCTCCTTTAACCAAAACTGAAATTTTGTATACAGCTCGGTTAACCTGAAATCTCATCCGGCGACTTCCTTTAACCAAAGCTAAATTTGGTGTTGTAGTTGGGTTAACTTGAGATTCTATTTGGTAATCTCCTTTAACCAGAACTATAATCTCTCAATGTGTAGCTCGAATAACCTGAAATCTAATCTGGCCACTAACCAAAGCTAAATCGGTGTATGGTTAGGTTAATTTGAGATCCTATCTAGAGGTCCCCTTTAACTAGAACCAAAGTTATGTGTGTAAGGCTAAAGTTCATATTTTTATCTATAATCATACTTGATCCTAATAGTTTGAGCCAAAATATAGATGTTTTTTTCAACCGTTGATTGATAACTTGACGCAATTGTAGTCCTCTAGGGTTTTAACTTATGATGTATCGACAAAATAAAATATTCTTATGAATGCAATTTTGATATGGACTGATTTTCCACCTTATAGAAAGGTTTTTGGTTGAAGTACGCATGGAAAACCAGTCACCACCATCTCCTGGTCATAACAATTTCTTGGTTAACGAGCATATTTGAAATTGTGGTAGCGATTGCGATTTAAAGTGCTTTTTGCCTAGAAATGCATTAAAATAATTTTTTTTATTTTTTAAAAAATTATTTTTGAGATCAGCACATCAAAACGATCTGAAAATATAAAAAAAATAATTTTTAGCAAAAACAAATTTAAAATTTATGGGAATATAGTTTCAATTATATTCTCAAACGAAGCCAACATCTCTAGCCACCGCCTCCTATTGACCACCTTCTCGCATCGTAACCACCCTCTCACAATATGATCACCTCACATCGTGACCATCTCCTCACATGTTTTTTTTTGTATCTTTTGCTTTAACATAGTATTTTCTTACTTGTATTTACTAATCTAAATATTAGAGGGTCTCATGTTCTGATATAGAACTTGTTTTTAAAGGAGAACTCATGGAAGTCATCTTGTGGGTATTTGGAGTGTGGTAACAGTTATTTTTTAAAGTGTTTTTCATTTTAAAATACATTAAAATAATATTTTTTTTATTTTAAAAAAATTATTTTTGACATCAGCACATTAAAATAATCGGAAAACATTAAAAACATATTAGTTTAAAATAAAAAATAAAACAAATTTAAATGTTTTTCAAAAATACTTTCTATGTAGAATAATTTAATCATAGATATTCAATTACTAATTACAATATAATGCTATATAAAATAATTTTTTTGATATATCTAATTGTTCAAGCAGCAAAAAGAAAGGGCATAGAATTTTCCGCAAAGACTTTTCACAAATTCAATGCATACTTGGAAGTTGCAATGTGAACTCAAGTAATCTCATGGATGCATGAATCAATCAATATTGATGCTAGTCTTTCTCTCTGTAATAAAGGCATCGGTAGATGGAACTTGTTGCTTTTAAATGATGATAAGTTGATTGATGCAGACATGACTTCTCTGTAATAAGGACAGAGGTCCTGTTAATCTCATGGACTTGATCAAATAGATGCATGGATCCATCAATATAGATAGTACTAAAGAAAGGGCATGGAATTTTCCGCAAACACTTTTAAATGCTGAAGTCTTGATTAATTTTAGTAATTCCCATTCCCGTCGTTCTGATTTATTGCTTCCTTTCTTCCTCTTCCTCTTCCTCTTCTTCTTCTTTTCTGTACATTGTTACTTTAAATCTTGGTTAATTTGGCTCAAATATTAAAAATTATTTGGTTGCCTCACATGAAGAAGAAGAAGAAGAAAAGAATTGGGCAACTGGCAAGTCCTAAAGAAATAAGATTGCAACTCACGACTGCTAGCTTAAAAGGCAAATATTTTACCACCGTGCTATATCTGAATGCTAATTGTAGTAAATCGATCAATATCCCATTGCATCTGAAAGCTAATTGTAGTAAATCTTAATTGTAGTAAATCGATCAATATCCCATTAGAGATAACTTTTGACCTGAATCAAAAGTTTATTGTGAAACTAGGTCAAACTTTTGTTCAAACCGAAGTTATATTCTCAACTTTAACGATTCTAACTTATATTATATTCTTTATTTAAAAAATGTTGTTTCGAGTCATTGTTACTGAAATATATTTTTCTAACTTCAATTTATTTTAGCTCGTTTTTGTCATAAATTATTTATTAAAAAAAAAAACTCTAAAGCAACTGATACTAAGATTCCTTCTACTAAAAATCCATACAAATGTAAGGGACAAATGATAAATAGTGAAGTATTGCTCGAATTCAAATTAATATACGTTTAATTATATCCAACCTATTCTCAAAAAGTTATTATGTCTTTAATCTATTCTTTTTTCATAGTTTTTTTCATGAAAACTAACAAAAATACACCAAGTCAAGTAAGTAACACGCAACAAAAGTTGTGATTTTTAACACTATATAAATATTAATGTCAAAGGATAAGCTCCACAAAGAAACAAGATATTAGTGAAGAAAATTTCTATCATTAAAATGATCGGCGACTCTCGTTATGGAGATGGAGTGATTAATTTTATGATATCTAGGAGAGAAGTGATATGGCCGATCGCACAACTTATTAGCACTGCATGCAGCAAAATCCCAAAAATCTTGTCTAAGAGCATCTTTAATGGCAAAAATTATTTAGAAGAGTTAAATTATTGATATGGTTTTTTTAAATAGTATAAATATTTTTTTTTATATGCATTCCAATGAAAAAAAATTATTTTAACAACTCATTTGTATTTTATTATGTTTAATATTATTGTTTTTTGTTTTTTTAGAAAAGTTATTGAAAAAAAAGAATTTTAGATAAATTATTTTAATGTTTTGACTCTTTTAATAGATAAATAGGAATGATTTTTCTTTGAAAAAAAAATGTCATTTTGGCTCATGATTTGGTTTTCCCTGCAAAATCAATAAAGAAGAACTGAAAATATTCAGACTGTATCTATGCCCTTCTCTATAGTGCTCCGCATCGTTCGGCCCCATGCAGCAGCATCTTTGATTCGGTGAGTTCATCAAGTCACAATAAATCTATAACATGACATATACTAGGAATAATTTTAAAATAATAAAAAATATTTTATAATAATAATCCAGCATAAATTTCTTAGATATTAAAAAATATTATATTAAAAAAAAAAGATTTTTAGTACATCAAAACACCATATTTTCAATGTGACACATCGTCAGTTAAATTAAGAGATTCGAATGTTAATAAAAAGGACCTTATTATATATGTTCAAAATAAAAAGACCTAATTAATTAAAATTTAATAATAAAGAGATGTTGGATATAATTAACCCGGCCGCTCCCCTTACACTAGAAAAGCAATGGAGCTGCTACTTCAAACAGGCTGGCTTGCGTTCATGGGCTTCAACTTCTTTCACCCGTTCATCCAATGCTCCTTGTAATCAATTATTTACTAACACCAAATATATATATATATATATATATAAGATAATCTCCTGTCTTTTCTTTTGTATAATCTCTTCTTTATCGGTA
>NW_011500091.1:334686-339514 GCF_000495115.2 Populus euphratica
ATAAGATAATCTCCTGTCTTTTCTTTTGAATAATCTCTTCTTGATCGGTAGTTCACAATTTATGTATTTACAGGGAATTATTTTTAATACATGTTCGACCAATGGAAACAGGTAGCTGTCTTTGGAGATCAAAAGAAAAGCAAGAAAAAACCAAGTACGTGGGAAAAGTTAAAGACCTGAGGGATTCCAGCATCAACTAGTTTGACAATTCCTCACCGTAATATAATCAATTTCATTTTACTTGATAGATAATGTTATATTTACATGAAGATATTTTACAATTTAAATATTCAATTAGCATTAGAATTTTAATTTATTAAAGTTATTAATGTTCATAAATTAAAACTAAAACTTTTGTTATAGAATAAAAAATAATAAAATTGTAATATTATCCAAAAACATAAAGAGATCTACAACTAATTTAACACTATTATAGTCATGTATTAAAATCTTGTTTTAAAAAATATTTATGATAGAAAAACTCTCTCCCACTTTTATTTGAAGTTACACTACTTTCATATTTGTAGAGGTGGAATTTATACATGTTCCTATTATTTTAGACATGAAACTACATATATTCCATTTATAACTAGTGTTCAACCACTTTTAAATAGCATGCAGTAAATTCAACCAAAATTGAACCCAAAAGTAAAAATCAATTCCAAATATCTTTGTAACACTATCTTATTGTTAGCCAATAAGTGTTTTTGGCTAATTCATAGTTGGGTTTTGATTACTAGTATCTTTAATAAGTTTTTAATTTCATTCCATTAGTAATTATTTTTCATATTAATATATCAAAATAATTTCAAAATATAAAAAAAAATTCAAATAAAAAAAATTTAAAAATCACGAAATACAAATTAAAAAACATCATATTCTTAACCAATTAAAAAAGAAAAGAGAAAAGTACAAATTAAAAAAGAATCTTACTTAACGAAAGGCAAATGTGTTAAGCTGTGTGTTTTGGTGCCTTAAAATACAGTAAGAGATTATTTTTTTATGGACACAAGGTTCAGGTCTTAAAGGGTGTTTGAATATGAAGTAGCTTTTGCTTTTTTTAAAAAAAAAAACATGTTTTTATAGCTTTTACAGATGTGATTTATGCTTAAAAGATATAGTATTTTTTAAAAAAAATCACCACACCTCCAAACCAAACACACTCTTACCCCGTAAGTTACCCATGAGTTCATGGCCCGACCCCTCTAGTTTTTGCCTTTGGCTTGTGCACGTGTGCGGTGCTTGAAAATATGCAAGTGTTGTGTTAATGAAGCATGAATTCAAAAAGAAATTGGTTAAAATTTTATTTTTTATTTTTTTAGTTTGTTTTATTATATTAATATTAAAAATAAATTTTTTAAAAAATAAAAAATATTTTAAAAACTAATCCTTACCATACTTGAAAATAATTCAAAAAATAAATCATGTCCCTAAGATTTTGATACTAACCATCTTAATGCCGATGTAGTTGATGATGGCATGGTCTATTCTTGCCCATTAGTATCTTAAACACATCAAAAATATAAAAACAAGTCATATTGAATAAAATCAATTCCAAACATTTTTGTAACACTAACATATTGTTATTTTTCTTTTATATTCCTAGATAGTTTTTTTTTAACAGATCTGTCAAATTATTTACAAACTTTACATGGACAATAGTAATTATTTCACTTAATAAAATGCCATAATTTTTCACTTATTATTTACAAACCCATCCATATTGAGTACATATATATATATATATATATATATATATATATTTACTTGCCATTATTAAAAAAAGGTTATTGTAAGTCCTAAATATAGTTTTTTCATTAGCATAATGCAAATAAATAGATGCTGGTAGTTGTGGCTACAACTTATATCTAATAATAGATGTCTCGGTCATTATACTCATTGGTCCATGATAGCCATAACTATAAATTTTGATTCTATAGTGGAATGTGAAATGTAAGTTTTTTTTTAATTTTTAGAGGCCTCAATACTGCGCACCTTTAAGAGTAAATATTCATCCTAATATAAACTTGTTATCATTTAAAATAATTATCTAACTTTCATCCCAATAACCTTCTAACTTTGTTGGAAAATCAAAATAAAATAAGTCTAAATCATTCATCATTTTAAGATAACAAAAAACTCTTGAAATAGCCTTTCAATTATTTGTACTAAATTCACTAGTATATCTTGATAGCTTGCATAACATGAATAATACTTTTAGCAACAACAAAATGCTCGAGTTGTGTTACTATTTTATAACAATTATCTAGCCTTTCAAATTAAAAAAAGAGACATAATCAATCATATAAGAACACATATGGAATTTATATTTTCAAACATTTTTTCTCTCTTTTTTTTTTAGCAACCAATATGTAGAGAATAGAAACACTCACAAATAAGTCTTATCTTAAAATATAATGACTTTAGACTTTTATATAAACTAAATAATGGATATTTCTTTTCTCACTTAGGCCTACAATTTAAGACAAACCCAACAAAACTCCATCATGGCTTAAACTAAACCAACTTATAAAACTTGAACTTCTCTCTAATAGCCTTCATCAAGCACCTTTGAAGTATTACTCAAACCAATCAAGTTTAAGCAATGGTTAGAGTTAACTATGAAAATAGGATTCATCAACATATCTGCAAGGTTCTTAGTTGTAGCAATATTATTCACTAATACAACACTCTATAGCATGATATCCAAACTAAATAAATACCTAACATCAATATATTTAGTTCTTTTATGGTACATTCAGTTCTTAACCAAATAAATAGCACTTTGGTTATCATAATGCATAATAATTAATTAAATCATGTGAAAAACCAAGATTACCAATCAAACTTCTCAGTCATAAAACTTTTTTCATTACCTTTATCAATTCCATATACTTGAACTTTTTTTCTATAGACAAGGCAATAGTGGATTGTATTAAAAAAATTCAACTAATGATACACCTCGAGAAAATAAAAACATAACTTTTTAGCAATCTCTTTCTATCTCAATTAAAAACATGATTTGAGTTTACAAACCCCTCAATGCTACTTTTAGTTCTACTAACTCTATCATATATCAAACCAATAGTTATAGTACTTTTAAAATAATACAGTATTGATTTCATGACCCACAAGTGAACTTTACCAAGATTTCTCATAAATTTATACAAGAACTTACCTCCCCGGCAAAAGTGACAAAAGAAAAGTAAAAAGAGAAAATAAAATAACTACTATAATTTATACAAAAACTTACCTCCCCAGCAACGACGCCAAAAACTTGACAGACCAAAAGATTGATATCTTCTCCCAAGTGCAGGACTGTCGAAGTAATAAATAACCTAGCATGACCGGGGTCGAACCACACGGAGGTTAATTGTACAAATTAATAATAACAATAACAATAACAATAATAAAAATAGTAATAACAACAACAACAACAACAATAACAATAATAATAAAGGAAAGGAAATGAAAGGCATAAACTTAATATTAATGAAAACAAAGCATAAAAAATACAAAGAGAGAAAGGAAGAGCATGATCTTGATCTGAACACCAAGATGCCTAAATGCATGGCAAATGCCTCCTTTTATAGGCCAAAAATGGGAACTATTGATTTGATGACTAATTGATAAGTGGGTGACCAACTTTTGACTTGGTGACAATCCTTATCTTCTCTTGTCTGCCCAAAACGTCATTGATAACGTCAAAATTGGAGCCAGTTGTAAACATGAAAGTTGTAGGCAATTGTCTCAGCTTTCTTGTGTAAACAATTCAGCTCATTTGGACTTCTAGAACTCCAGATATGGCCAAAATACCGAACAGTGCTCGGGCTGGAAGACAGATTCGGGCTTCTTTGTTGTTGCTACAATTTGGACTTGATAATGGCCTTTTTAGATCTTGGGCTCCATATGAAAGTTGTAGGCCTATGTCTTACCTTTCCATCCATATAAATTGGACCTAAATCTGAGATCTGTAGCTCCAGATATGACCCAATTACCGAACAGTGTTCCGGTTTGGATTGCACCGACATCTCTTTTCTAAGTTTGGCCATCTCTCCAGAACAGATAGGCCTGCATTTAAAGTCATCAATCAATCCTTTCATTTATGTGATAGGCCTGCATTTAAAATGAACATTTACCACAAATTAAAGGTATCTTATATTATTAGATATATTATTATAAAACATGCTTTAGTTAAGGAGTTATTGATACTTCAAGTGCAAAATGATGATATAAAATCATTATAAAAATGCACTTTTAAGTACTAATCAGTAGACAAGAAAATAGTGGCTTGCAAAATTGTTTTTCAACATGGCACACCTTAAAAGAGTGAAAACATAACCTTTTAGTGACCTTCTTATATCTAAATCAAAAGCATAATTTGAATCTACAAAGCTCTTAACTCTACCTTTAGTGTTACTGCCCTTATTATATATATAACACCTCTAAGATAACAATGTATCCATTTCATAACCTACTAGTAAACTTTATCAGGATTTTCTATAAATTTGATGACCATATTAATAGCATATGAAATTTCTAGATGAGTAAAGATCGTAGCATACATAATGCTTCCAACTATAGAAGCATATTAACATGACTAAAAGATTGATGTCTTCTTCCAAGTGCAGGAGTGTTGAAGTAATAAATAACCCGGCAAGACTAAGGTCAAACCACAAGGAGGTTAATTGTATAAATTATAAACAACAATAACATAACGACAACAATAATAATAGTAATAATATTACTAATACTACTACTACTACTAATAATAATAATAATAATAATAATAATAATAATAATAATAATAATAATAATAA
This sequence comes from Populus euphratica, assembly GCF_000495115.2. NCBI lineage: Eukaryota > Viridiplantae > Streptophyta > Magnoliopsida > Malpighiales > Salicaceae > Populus > Populus euphratica. The sequence goes on from NW_011500091.1 coordinate 339,507, forward strand.
TAATAATA
>NW_011500091.1:339628-341440 GCF_000495115.2 Populus euphratica
CTAATGGTATTTCAAACAAGTATAGTATAAACTCTTATTATTCAATTGGAAACCACACACAAATAAGGTTCCAAATAAATTATAAATTATTAACATAATTACATTGGTTACCTTATTCGATTAATACTAATACGTATAAATATTGTCAGGCATTCATGATTATAACTTATTTTAACAATAAATCAACTTCCCTTCATAGCATAGGTGTCAGTTATAAGATATAGTATGGGCTATGATAGTGTCAAGCTTTTGTTGTACCAAGTCTTATACAACATAAATCTAGATTAGTCATTTAACAAGCAAAGTATTAAAGAGTGAACAAGATAACAAATATAAAACATGTTAGTATCAAACATTAAAGTCCATATTAAGTTTACACTATACTTTAACCGTTAGTGTAACCATTTCACCTTGATATAAAAAATACAAAATATGTTAATATCAAACATGTTAACAAGTAAAGTTCATGTTAAGTTTACATTATACTTATTCTTACACCATTAGTGTAACCTTTTCACCTTGACATAAAAACATAATGAAAGAGAAACATAAATAAGATAAGATAAGAACATAAATAAGATAAAAGTTAACTAAGTAAAGGAAAGAAAATGAAAGGCCTAAACAAGATATTAATGAAAATAAAACTTAAGCATTACAAAAATACAAAGAGAGAAAGTAAAAGCATGATCTTGATGTGGAAACCTAGATGCCTAAATTCATGGCAAATGCCTTCTTTTATAAGCCAAAATTGAAAACTATTGATTTGATGACTAATTGATAAGTAGGTGGCTACCTCTTGACTTGGTAACAATCCTTATCTTCTCTTGTCTGCACAAAACATCATTGATAAGATTAGAATTGAAATTAAAACCACCTGAAAACATGAAAGTTCTAGAAAATTATCTCATCTTTCCAAGAAAAAAAATTAAAGTCATGTGGACTTCTAGAACTTCAGATATGGGTCAAACACTGAACAATTTTTGGGTTGTAAGACAGATTCGGACTTCTTTGTTGTTGCTACAATTTAGACTTGAAATGGCATTTTTAAAGCTTAAGCTCCCATGAAAGTTGTATACCTATGTCTTATCTTTCCATCCATATAAATTGGACCTAAAGCTGAGATCTAAATTTATATATCTGCTCAATACCTCTTAACAAGATATTAATAAACCTTTCTTTTGTGCTCAATGTATCAACACATAATTATGGGGCTTTTCTTGGAAGAAAACAAAATTTTTGTTCTAATGTTTAAGGTTAACTTATTTGGGTTCGGATTATTTTTGTCTTTTTTTTTATTAGTTTTTTTAATATATATACATATAACTTAAAACATCATGCATCTTTAACCCATGTAACGAGCTTTTGACTAATGACTCTCAAACCTGTTGGTCTTAGGACATTAGGTGTTAAGACACTTCTACAAGCTTAGTAACTCAGGTTACAGATATTGATACATAGATAGTGCAATGTTTGATTATCCTAAGTTTTTCTCCTCAACTCATGTAACAAGCGTTGGGCCAATAGCTTCCAAGTTAGTTGACTTTAGGGTATTAGGTGCTAAAACACCCCTTCGGGCTTAATTGCTTAGGTTAAAGAGGCTCCAAAACCAAACATATCTACATTTTTATTATTATTATTTTTTGCTCTTTTTTTTTTGTTTTCTTTTCAAATTATATACTATATCTTTCTCTTAGTTGTTACCTTTAATAAAAAAACATAAATAATATAATAATCCAATGTGCAATCCACAATCATATGTTAAAGTGTGTGAGTGTAAATTAAGGTTTAAGAATACATGTTAAATAAGTATAT
>NW_011500091.1:341602-344895 GCF_000495115.2 Populus euphratica
TTTTGCAAATGCTTTATGAAATAGAAAACACAATTAGTTAATTTTTTTTGTTAACTACTACCCTCTCCCCCCAACCAAAACAAAACATTATCCTCAATATTCTAAGGTAGAAAGATAGAGTATAAAAAACATCACCTGAAATAACGAACACTAATAAACCTGAAACACACTTAAAAAAATATAAGAAAGAACAAAACACAATATTAAAACCAAAAAACACAAAGATTCATAAATGAAGGCTCAAATCCAATCTGAGCTTTTTATGGTTTTCCTTAGATGACCAATTTATACGACTCATGGAGGGATCAATTATAGAAATGAAATATTGTAGTTGGTCAATCAATTGTTCAAAAGTAGTAGCAAAGATTATGATTTGTAGTGCCAAAGATGTTAAAAATTCTTGTTCCACAGCATGATCAAGAAATGACAACAACTTATCATAATAACTATTAACATTTACTAGACTTATGGGTTTATGGTGAATGTGTAGTTGGGCCCAAAAGAAAATATGAAAGATCTCTTCGAATATACCCAGACCACCTGGTAAGGCAATAAAGGCATGAGCGTGTTTAAATATTGCATTCATTCGATCAGACATTATAAAGACCTGTAGTTCCTCTCTATTTATTTTTTCAATGATGTCTTCTTGTGCTAAAGCTTTAGGGACGACCCTTAAAACTTAACTATCTCCTAAAAATGCAGTTATTAACACACCTCCTATTAACCCAAGACTGTCTCCTCCATACATTAAATGAATCTTTCTCTCAACTAACATCTGACCCAAGATAATTTGTTGATTCTAAAAACTCCTTTTCTTTTCCAAGACTAGATCTACCAAAAACACAAACATTTCTTATGTGATGACTTGAGAAACTTGTCATATCTACACACTTTTATATTTGTTGAATGTATGGGTTGAGTAGAAATAAAAGGAAGCAAGAGAGAATTTTATAGATAAGAAATTAAAAAGGCAATCATACCACATATATGTAAACCAACTAAAGTCTCTCTCTCTTTTTATTTATTTATTTATTTACTTTTTAAAAAAAACATGTGTATGTACAGGTAGTTGTGATTGTGGCTCACATCTTCCCTTGGTTTTACGTCCAAGAACGGCTTAAACACCCTCTATAGGACAGGGATAGGCTTCCCATCCAGTTTTCTTAAAAACTAGCAAATAGAGTATTTTTTTAGTCAAATTCTCAAGACTATGCCAAGCACTTTCTTTATGAAAAAGAGTTCATAAGTCATGAATTGCACGATGCATATATCCAATATGATGAGACTTAAGAGTCAATAGAAGATTATCTAAAGACTCTCTGTGTTTTGAAATAAATCCTAACTTTTGACAATTTTCACAGGTTTTGCAGAATGCATGTGAATTCTTGAACATGGTTGGCCAATAAAATTAACTTTGTAAGATTTGACAGTCATTTTTTTTTATGAGAAATGACTCCCACATGCCTCAGAGTGAAAACATTTAATGACACTACTTACCTCATTGTCGGGAACGCAACTTTAAAATATTTTATCAAGACAATATTTAAATAAGGGTCATCCCAATAAAATTTTTGCACATCGCTCAAAAACTTTCTTTTATCTTGTTATCCGAATGAGCTGGAAAAAATCTTGAAGTAAGAAAATTCATATTTTTAGCAAATCAAGGCATTGAACTAGGAGAAAGTAAAGATTCAACAAGAAAGTAATCATCGATTGGTGTGATGTTGAATGTTGAATCTATTGCTAATTTTGACAAATGATTTGCGACAATATTTTTAGTACCTTTTTCATCTTTCATTTCTTCCTGTTTGAAAGTTTCAAAGATTTCACAATCATGATTAACTTCCCTCTGTTTGGTCATGGCATGAGAAAATGAAACTAATGGTGGGGAATCAGTCTTTTCCTTGCAATATTCAAATTCAACCCCTTCCTTACCCTTAGAGATTAACTCATCATCTTTCTCGTAAGATTCAAGAGTGGGTTTTTCAAAAACCATATCACTGCAAAGATTGATGACTGATTTAACTTGATACATGTGTTGACTTCCACAAGTACTTGCATTTGCATTGTATTGCCCCTTTGGATTTTGCTGTGGTTAAGATGGAAACTTACCATTCTCCTGAAAATTGAAAGCAAATATGAATTTTGCAAGAGTATCTTTAAAAAATGTTATACTTTGAGCAAGTTGAATGTTGATTGTCTATTGCTTTTCAATGAATGCATACAAAGTTTCCTCAAAATTTCTTCTAAGAGGTGGAACATAAGGAGGTGCATATCCGTAAGAGTTTTAAAAATTATGATGTGCTTGAAATGGTGCTTTTGAAGTTGGTGCACTATTATTAGCACTCTTCCAACTGAAATTAAGGTGATTTCTTCAACCAGGATTGTATGTTTGTGAGTATGGGTTATGATGGAACCTTTGGAAACTGTTTTAAACATGGGCTTGTTCATGAAGACATTCCTTAAAAGAAGATAAAGTTGGACAGTCATTCGTTAAGTGTTTATTTGTTTCACAGATTTGATACACTATGTCTTAAACAGATTTTAATTTACCACTCTTATTCAATTCTAATGCCTCGACATTTTTAGCTAAAGATGCAAACTTGGCTTAGAGGTCATGATCTTTCCTAAGGTTGTACATACCTCCACTAGATGTATGAGGTTAAGTTTTCCTTAGTGCTTCATAAGTACCTACAGTCTCCCAATTTTGAGTATTTTCAGCTAATAAGTCTAAATACTTCATTACTTTATCAGGTTCTTTATCTTCAGAAGTTTCATTGCACATCAATTCAACCATTTACCTATCTCTAGGTCTTAACCCTTCATAAAAATGTAAAACCAATCTATATGTTTCAAAACCATGATGAGGGCAAATATTAAACAAGTCTCGATATCTATCCCAATATTGGTAAAATGTTTCTCTTTTTTTGAGTGAAAGTAATTATTTGTCTTTTGAAAGAGTTTGTTCTATGATATGGGAAAAACTTCTTTAAAAACTATTATTACATTTCATCTCAAGCACGAATGAATCCAGGTCTCAAATTTTATAGTCATGTTTTAGCTTTATCTTTTAATAAAAAAAGAAAAAAGCTATAATCTAATGGTGTTCATGCTACAATTTGAGTCAGTATACATGTTGCAGATCTCCTCAAATTCCTTTAAATACAAGTATGAATTTTCTAAATCTAAGCCATGAAAAGAAGGAAAAGGTCGAATATTTATAGCTTAAAATTAAAATAAGATGCATCAGGAGGGAAAACTATGCATGATAGTGCACTTGTTCTTGTGGGATT
>NW_011500091.1:345920-346057 GCF_000495115.2 Populus euphratica
GTCGTAGGATAGATTCGGACTTCTTTATTGTTGCTACAATTTGGTCTTGAAAATGACCGTTTTAAATCTTGGGGTTTATGAAAGTTGTAGGCCTATGTCTTACCTTTCCATCCATATAAAGTAGATCTAAATCTGAG
>NW_011500091.1:347609-392151 GCF_000495115.2 Populus euphratica
TACTATTGTTGTTTATAATTTGTACAATTAACCTCCATGTGGTTCGACTCCGGTCTTGCCGGGTTATTTATTACTTCGACACTCCTGCACTTGGGAGAAGACATCAATCTTTTAGTCATGTCAAAAACCTTGATAAAAATATACTTTTAAGTACTAATCACATATGAAACACCAGACATGCTCATTGCTTTTTGTAAACAATTTAATAGTGGATTGCAAAATTATTTTTCAACTAATAACACATCCTAGAAAAGAGAAAACATAATATTTTAGTGACATTTTTATACCTAAATCAAAAGCTTAATTTGAATCTACAAAGCTCTCAACTCTACCTTTAGTGTTACTACCCCTGTCATTTCTCAAACCAATATTTATAATGCCTTTAAGATAATGGAGTATCCATTTTATATTTTCATAACCTATTAATGACCTTTACCAAGATTTCTCATAAATCTAATAACCATATTAATAACATGTAAAATGTCTAGAAAAGTGCAAATCATAGCATACATAATATTTTCAATTACAATAGTATATGGAAAACATGATAAATGCTCACTCTCTTCCTCAGTTTCTGGTGGCAAAACTAAAGATAACCTGAAAATGAAAGGAAATGGTATAATCACTATCTTGCAATTTTATATATCAAAACACTCAAGTATTTTTTTAAAGATACTTCTTCTATGATAGGTATAACTTGTCAATGCTTTGATCTTTATATATCTTTATTCCAAAAATCTTTTTAGCTACACTCAAATCTTTTATCTCAAACTTACCACTCAACTAATCCTTTAAATCATTGATTTTAAATATGTTCTTTGAGGTAATTAATATGTCATCAATATACAACAATAAATGCATAAATAAATCATCTAAAAACTTTCTAATACATACACATGCATAAACTATTCTTTACAACTAGCAAGAACACTTTATTGAAGTCAATAGCTTCCCTTTATGTAAAGCCTTTAGCAACTAGACATGTTGTACACCTTGCATCCTCAACCCTGAGACTCCATCTATTCTGTTGAAACTTATTTTCACCCAATAATCTTTTTGGGCATTTAGTGGTTTAACAATATCCTATATTCAATTCTTATAAAGAAACTTAATCTTTTTATTTATAGAAAACATCCACTCATAAGGTTTTTTTAGAAAATAAATTATCACTTTATATAAACAAGATTCATCATCATCATCAAGATTATTTATAAAACTCAAGATAAAACTAACTAAATCAATATAATGATACATAAATGGTGCTTTTATTTGTCTTTCTATAATTATATTATAAGTTTATCATTCATGTGTATTTTTATCAACAATATCCTACACTACTTCCTCTATAGGCTCATTTGAAACATATTTTTACACTATCTTTGAAACTTTAATTTAAGCTCTACCTATATGCTAGTAGCCTAGTCATCTCAACATCAACATCATTCAACTCATTTTCCTTGTAAGATATAGCAAACTCATTAAAGGTCACATATCTACAAGTAATAAATTTAAATAACTTGAAATCAATACATCATAATTAATATCTGTTCACCCTATATAAATAGCCTAGAAATATATATTTTCTATTTTTTTATCCAAGTTTATTTTTCTTAACATAAGCATAAGCAAGACAACAAAATATTATCAATTTAGAGTAATTAGTAAAAAAACTAGACCAGACCTCATATGGAATTCTTAGTTCTAAACTTTCTATAGAGATCTATTTACCAAATAACAAGCTATATTAACTAATTCAGTCCAAAAGTCTTTTGACAATCGAACTTATGAAATCATACAACATGTTTTTAATAAAAGTGTCAAGTTCATATGTTTTGCAACCCTAATTTGTTATGGTGTATTCCTAACAATGCAATGTCTAGCAATTCCTTTATTCTTGCATAACGCATCTCACTTACAAGCATAGAATTTCAAACCATTATCACTTCTTAAACGTTTGATATTCTTATCAATATATTTCTCAATCAAGGCTTTTCATTGCTTAAAGGTGACAAACACATCAATCGCTTTCCACTATCTTATTTAACTCTATTGTTAGTGAGTTAGTGGCTGAAGAAATGCGTCTTTAATCTTATTCTGAAAAAAAAATTCTTTCTGCTTTGAATCCTTTTATCCTAGTGGATCTTTAATCTTATTCTGAAAAAAAAATTATTTCTGCTTTGAATCCTTTTATCCTAGTGGTACCCTCTGAGTTATTCTCTAATCATCAGCATAAGCCTTACACAAGGGTTAACATTGACAAGTGCAATTTATATAAGTAAAAAGGTCATTGGAAGGCTTAGTATCCCAAATTGAGACAACATAATCAATCTTAGAAGCCTCGCAACCAATCACAATCTAATATTCATAGATCACCTCAGGGTTATAAATCACCATACCATAATACAACAGCAGTAACTTTTTCAAGCTCTATCAATGATCCTAGTACTTTAGCTATGCAATTTCATAAATTTCTCTCCTTACATCTACAAGCAATGTCTTTTGCTTCTTTTATAGGTCAATTGCCTCATAGTTTCTCAGGTATGTCACATATTGCTCCTTTTATAGGTCAGTTGCCTCATAGTTTCTCAGGTATGTCACATTATGAATGGGTCTTAGATTATTGTGCTTCACATCATATGTCTCCAGATTCTTCATCTTTTACCTTTTTTATCCCCTTCGCCCTTCATTCTTGTTATGATTGTTGATGGCACTCATATGCCCTTAGCAAGTGTTGGGTCTATTGTCACACTTCACTAGTCTCTCACTAATGTTTATCTTATTCCAAAACTCAAATTGAATCTTGCTTTTGTTGGTCAATTATATGATTCTAATGGTTATTTATTTATGTTTTATGGTTTCTTTTGTTATGTACAGGATCTCAGAAGCTGATTGGGATAGGTTGTAAGGAGAATGAACTATATATTTTAAATGAATTAAAAGTGTCAGTTATCGTTGTTGCTACTACTATTGTTATTTGTCTTCTTTTCATTTGAATCCTTCATCTTGTAGTTTTTATTTATGGTATTCTCGTATGGGTTATGTTTCATCTTCTCATTTAATATTTTTGGCATTCGTGAGAGCTTTAGAAAATTTAAGCACTTATGATATTTCTAATTATAATAGATGTAAATTGGCAAATTTTTTTACTTTACCTTTTAATCGAAGTGTTTTTATTTCTTCTTCACCTTTTGATTTGATTCATTCTGATATATAGGGACCTTCTTCTATTCCATAAAATGACGGTCTCGATATTATGTTTCATTTATTAATGATAATACTTGTCATTGTTGGATTTATTTAATAAAATAGTGTTTTGAATTCTATGAGATATTATAGCCTTTCGAGCTCTTATAAAAACTCAACATTCTATTATAATCAAATGTTTTAGATGTGATTTGGGTAGGGAATATACTTCTAATAAATTTTATTAGTTGCTTGCCTTAGATGGAATCATTCACTAAACTTTATATATAGATACTCCTGAGCAAAATGGTGTTGCTGAAAGAAAACATAAGCACATTATCAAAACTACTCATTCTTTCTTGTTGTTTGCTTTTATTTATAGTGATTTTTGGGAAGTTTTTCTTACTAATGTAAACTTGATTAATATAATCTCATCTTCTCATAATTCAGGTTTTTCTCATTTTAAAAAATTATATGGGTATATTCCTAATTATTCCTCCTTTAGAGTTTTTAGTTGTATTTGTTTTGTTCTTTGTCCCCATGCAGAATGTAGTAAGTTATCCTCTTGATCTATTATGTGTATTTTTTTAGGTTATGATGAAAGTAAAAAGGGGTATCGTTGTTTTGATCAAATAACTCGGAAACTTTATGTGTCTCGTTATGTTATCTTTCTCGAGCATATACCTTTCTTTTCTATTCCATCCACTACTCATGGCTTGACTGGACCTGATATTATTCATATAAATCCCTTTTATAAGAATTCTGATAGTTTATCATCTCAGGTTCTTAGCACCTCATATACTTCTCCTCATGTTCGACCAATTTGTACTCACTATTCTACAGGTACTAACACTTTACTCTTCAACACACTTGTAGCTCTATTCTCTTCTACACCCCCTCAAGTTTCTTTTGAATTATGGATCCACCTCCACGTCAATTCACACACATTTGTAAGTCCTCAAAACTACTAAATTTTGCTTATTCTTGTTATTCTTCATCTTTTACTTCTTTTTTTTTAACTTCTATTCATTGTTTCTCTAAGCTCTCTTCTTATAAAGAGGCAATTCTTGATCCTTTTTAGTAGCAAACTATAGATGAGGAACTTTCAGCTTTGTGTAAAATAGATACTTGGGATTTGATTCATCTATCTCCTAGTAAGAGTGTTGTTGGTTGTCGTTGGGTGTACAAAATCAAGACTAATTCTAATAGGTCTATTGATTGAAATAAAGCTAGGTTATTTACAAAAGGATACTCTCACTAGTATGGTATGGATTATAAGGAGACAGTTGCTTTTATTATGAAAATGACTACTATTCATACTCTTCTTGTTGTAGCTTTGGTTCGTCTATGGCATATCTTACAACTTGATATTAAAAATGCCTTCTTGAATGGAGATCTTTAAGAAGTTTATATGGTGCCTCTTCTTGGTGTTTCACATGACTCTAGGTATATATATAAGCTCAAGAAAGCGTTATATGGTCTCAAACAAGTAAACAAGCACCTTGTGCTTGGTTTTAGAAATTTTATGTTGTAATCTCATCTCTTGGATTTGTTTCTAGTAGTCATGACTCTGTTCTTTTTATTAAGTGCATTGATGTAGATAGTATCATTTTTGTTTCTTATATGTTCATGATATGATTATCACTAGTAATGACATTGATGGTATCTTAGTTTTGAAGACAAGGCTAGCTAAACAGTTTGAAATGAAGGATTTGGGTTCTCTTCGATATTTTCTGGATATTGAAGTAGCTTACTTACCTAGAGATTACCTGCTTTCTCAGTTGAAACATATTGCAGATATTCTTGAGCGAACTAGACTTACTAATAACAAGACTGTAGACAATTTCATTGAAGTTAACTTCTAATAGTTTACCTTTAACAGATCCTATTTTATATTATACTATTGTTAGGAGCTTAATATATCTCACCATTACTCATTCAGATATAGCATATGTTATACATGTTGTTAGTTAGTTTGTTGCTGCTTTTACTACTGTTCATTAGGCAACTATTCTTTATATTTTGTGATATCTTTGGGGCACAATTTTTCAGAGTCTTTTACTTTTATCCACCTTTTTCTTGGAGCTGCGTGCATATTGTAATGCTGATCATGTAAATGATCTCATAGATCAAAAATTAGTTACTAATTTCTATATCTTTTTAGATGATTCTCTTATTTCTTGGAAAAGCAAGAAATAATCTATCATTTCTTAATCATCAATTGAAGCAAACTATCGTGCTATGACATCTACTAATAAAGAGATTATTTGGTTATATTAGTTATATACGGATATGGGAGTTTCATACGGATATGGGAGTTTCACTCTCTCATTCTACTTTTATATATTGTAACAACCGAAGTTTTATTTAAATTGCTCATAACTCCGTTTTCATATACGAACTAAGTACATTGAGATAGATATGGGAGTTTCACTCTCTCATTTTACTTTTATATATTATAACAACCGAAGTTCTATTTAAATTGCTCATAACTCCGTTTTTCATATACGAACTAAGTACATTGAGATTGATTATCATCTTATTTGTCATCATCTCATGGCATCATTACTTTGCCTTTTATTTCTTCTTCCTTGCAAATTGCAAATTTCTTTACCAAGTCACATTCCGTTTCTTGTTTTTGTTTTCTAGTTGACAAATTCCTGATGCTTGTATCTACCGCGTCGTGAGTTTGGAGAGAGATGTTAAATAATATATTTATCTTATTTTATTTATTAAAAATTGAATAATATTTTTAGCTTAACCTATAAATAAACTCTTTGTATTTAGGTTAAAGGATGTATTTTTTACAAATTAATTAAGAATTCTAGCCTCCTCTCTTTTTTGTGTTCGTATTTATTTTATATTAATTGAATTGTTTTAACCGCATGGCACCAAAAAAAAAATCTCATTTTTTTTTCATATACTCACTCTAGAAAGACAAAAATAATTAATGAATAATTTATGTGCAAGATACTAACCCAGAAAGACTCTAGGAATTTTATTTTTTATTTTTTATATTTTATCATTCTGCTATGGTTATGAGAATCATGTGCTCTTTACCGTTGCCTCTTGGAGTCTATTTGTTCTCCTTATAATTTACAAGGAAAAAAAATAGATAAAAGGTTGATTGGAGTAGACATTACTCATTCTTTCCACTTGATTCCTATCTTTATCATAGACTGTGTGAAGGTGAAATGTTGATCATCTCGTACATGATTTTTAATGCTTGTCATTTCTCTGTCTTCCTGATTTACTGCATTTGTCTTGTATATAGGTACTTCAAAATCTTTGATTAATATGGTTCGAACAAAATTTACCAAGCTACGAGACTAATTAAATTCATTTGGTTTTGACCGAGTAGTTAAAAATGAAGAAGAAATATGGAGGGGAGGTGGTTCTAAAAAATAGAAACAGAAAAGAGTGATGCAAGTTGGCAATTGGCAGGTCCTGGGACGATAAGCCAAAAGGTGAGGCTTGAATGCAGCGCCACTGCTGTAAGGCTACATATGTTTACGATGCTGTAAAACAACATTTATATCTTAAGCTGTTCTTTGGTAATAAAGTTGCCTGGCAAATGCAAGTAATGTATACAATAACGTTAGAAACCCTTATTTTTGTCGGGTTTTTTCTTCCTCTAGTCCTTTCAATTTTTTACTTACTAATAAATGCACCTAACAGAGCAGTCATTAAAGAGGTCGGTGGTGGCAATGTCACTGATTGATATTCATCAAAGGAACTGCCAGCATGTGGAATCATTAATGGCGGCAAAACTTCAGCCGCTTATCTTTGATGCATCCCACCAGTTCTGTTGGAAGTTATCTTGGAAAATGGAACAAAACATTATCTTTACAGAGTTTTCCCATTGAACTGGGCCGATGAAGAATGTATGCTTCAGGTTAATTTGTTAAAAATGATGGAAACGAGCCAGGAAGACCGCAATAAAACAATCAGGAATGAGATTCGAAATTTCCAGTGTACATACAGATCCGTGTGATAAATTTGAAATTTGCAATTTTATATAAAAAATAATGACGCCTTTCCCTCTCAGAACTAGGAAAAAAATACAGTAACATAATATTTAACATGTAACGATGAATTCCTCGCTAAATTCTTAAGCCGAATGAGGTAGTCACGCTGAGTTAAATTTCAAATAAATAGCAGAAACCCAACACCACAACAGTGAGAGAGCCAGTGCATCGTTTCCTCGTGTCAAGGGCTCTTCGGGAACCCCAAATGATCTGGGGTAGATGATTAGAGCTTTGGTACTAAGCTTATCTCATAACTGTTGTTCTCAGATATAGATGAAGAGCTAGAGGTTAACTTTTGTGTTTGGCTCCCACTGAATCTATGACTTTGCTCGTGCTGACGGAGGTCTCTCATGGCTTTGAACCTCAAATCTTCAGTATATGAACTCAGTTCTGGAAGCGTGTCAGGAACAGCCATTCGTCCTTCAAGCATGCTCACTACCTCAGACATTGTAGGTCTAAGTGTAGGGGACGCATTTGTACACAAGAGAGCTACTTTAACCATAGTTTCTGCTTCTTCTATGTTAACTGCAGATCCTAACGTCTCATCAACAAGCTCTATAAAACTCCCACTTTGTTGCAAATGGCAGGCCTGCGATGACTTAAAACTTCAGAACTAAGACTTGCAAGCAACAATATTAGTGCAACGTATTAAGAACAGTAAGAAGATTACCCAATCTAAGAGACAAACACAACTGCTGTTGCTTGGCATGTAGTTATTGTTGTTCTTCCCACTAATAATTTCCAAAGCAACAACCCCAAAACTGTAAACATCTGCTTTGTCAGTCAAGTAAACCCATAGTGCATATTCTGGTGCCATATATCCTCTGCATGTCAAGATAAAGAACACTTGTAGTAATTTAACATTGAAAAGTAATACCAAAAATCGCAGCTTTTATTAAAGCATGTGGTGACTAACATAGTCCCAGCAACTCGGGTGCTGATGTGGCTCTTCTCTTCTTCATCAAGCCTAGCCAATCCAAAATCAGATATTTTAGGATTCAGATTCCCATCAAGTAGCACATTTGTAGCTTTGATGTCTCTGTGAACGATCTTAAGTCTTGATTCTTCATGGAGAAAAGCTAGACCTCTAGCTATCCCAATACAGATCTTAAGCCTTGTAGGCCAATCCAGATTAAGCTGATTGTTTTCATGACCTACAAATCATCCGATAAGAAAACACTGTTATCCATATGATCATTTCAATTATACTATGCATTATAATATTTTAGGTGAATATTCTCATTTAATATTGATGAACACTCACGAAACAGAGCACGTGCAAGACTATTATTTTCCATGTACTCATAAACCAATAATAACTGGTCACTTTCAATGCAACATCCATGCAGCTTGACAAGATTCGGATGCTGCAAACATGAAATCATGCCCATCTCATTTAAGAATTCACGATTTCCTTGCCGTGATTTTGATGAAAGTTGCTTCACTGCTATAACAGTACCATCAGGTAATTGACCCTGCACGCTGATCTCTGTTAAGAATTTCACATGGTTGTGACATAAAAGAGAGAGAGGAGGGGGCAGAGGATACTCCAAATAGGATAGCTGAGATCGTTTGCAAAGTACCTTGTATACAGGACCAAAACCACCTTCTCCAATCTTATTAGAAGCATCAAAGTCATTAGTGGCAGCTCTAATTTGCTTCAGAGAAAATGTTCCCTTTGGAAAATCAAGTCCTTTGACATCTGTTCACGTAGGAGACAGACATAAAGTGCCAACGAATTGTCAGTCTTTAGATACTTACGAGTCAAAATCAGTTCTGGAGAAAAGGAGACCATGAAACTGCATTGACAAGAGGCATTTTTCATTGTCCAACATAAGCATGTCTACCCTGAACTTTCCTCCTCCTTACTAGATACGATGCCAATCAAACTTATACAATTAATAACTGTGTAATCATCTTGAGGTAAAATATCGCAGCCACTTGTATCTGAATAAAAGATAAGCCCATGAAACTTGATGCTTCTTTTGCTTTTCTTTTCCCTAAATGTCCATGCCTAATTTTAGCAAACAAATCTCAAGTTGTTTCCATCTAGTTCATAATCTCATACTAGAAAGAAAACCAAATCCATAGGATGCTGTTTGAGGCTGCAGAGTTTGGGCAGCTATGTAAGTTATACCCACATACAATTTTTCCTACATCTGGCAAACATGGATGCGGCATGGAATTTTATTAGACTACTAACACAAACATGGGTAAATAATATATATGGCGTTACCTCTTTTCCTGCGCAATTTTCCTGGCAAGTTGCCTTTCCACCAAAGAATTAACAGTATAATGGCAACCAGGCATGATACTCCAACAGCTCCAACAACCACATAAACAGTTCCCTTCTTTTTCCCACTAGAACAAACTTTCAAATCTGCCAATTAAACAGAAAAATTAGTCACAATCACACACACACACAGATTGGATATTTAAACTAAATTATGACACTTCCAAAAATTACATGAGGTTCTCTGTAATAGTTTTACCAAAATGGGACTTAGATGCCAGAATCTGAATAATACTTTCTTGAGGTACCAAATTATCTTATCATAATATTGGAGAACTTATAAATAAAATATTTGTTTCATACTATCCACGCCTTCCTGAGTCTCTGTTACCCTCTACATTTACATTTGCACACAACTTACCAGAAAATACAGAGATGGCTGATATGATGGGACCATAAACTCCCCTATCAGGAATCCTTGTTGTCCCTTTTCCGGAAAAATAGAATCTGATCTCCAACATATTATTAGTTACATTGACATTCAATGCTTGTTTCACTAAAGGCTTTTCAGCACTGCCAACCTCATCTTCAATATTGAAATCTTTCCAAACCAATCTTTCCTGTGACAAAGTAATCCAGCTAAGTCCCTGCTTCCAACTTCAAAAAAAATGTAAGTTTCACATTAGAGTGACTACTTACCTGAACATAAATGTCAAAAATACGCCTGCCTAAGCTGTTATATGTATGGTCATTAGTGAACTGTATCTCTGCAAAATGAAGGTTTACTGTGTAGTTCCCATTTTGTAAGCAATAATGGAAATAGGTAAGAGAAATTGGTGATATGCGAGCTGTTTGGTATAATTCAGGGATGGTTGATGATTGCAGAGATACAGTATAACGAGTATTTTGGTAATCAAAATCATCCATAAAGTCCCCAGTGCTACTGAAACCCCAGAAGCTTTGGTCATTTACAAAATATTTAGCTGCACCACCTTCTACTTGTCCATCTCCTTCATATGACAAGGTTGTTTTGTTTTCATTGATGGTTATGTCCTTTCCACCACTGTTAACATGTAAACAGTTTGAATCTGCCCACAAAGAAATAAAATGAGAGAAGATAAAAGACATTTGAGCATTTTATTTAGTCCAACGTTTCAGTCTATGGTAGTTGATTGAAGTAAATTGTTTACTTATTACAGCCGCATGTGTCATTACACTTGTGCAGGCTGAAACAGTAACTATTATACCCAGTTTATTAATGAAAAAGAGACCATTTTTTTGCGGTTGCGGTTAGGACATAGTCAATACTATATGTCATTGTAGCTTTTCTGCATGAGATATAATACTTTTAAAGGAAAAACATTATGCATTTGCTGTGGATATAGACTTATTGCACTCTAGACCACAGACCACATACCACATTATAGATATTAAATATTTGCAGTGAACGACACCGTAAAGTCATGGACGACAACTCAAAGGGGGTGTTGTCTTTGCTGTTTTTTTGTCAAAAAATGTTGTTAAGGATATTGTCTTTTTTTTGTTTTCTATGCCCATAGTTGTTAGATCTAGCTTGGTAACTAAATCCAACGCTATTGAGTCTGGCTTGGTAACTAAATCCAATGCTATTGAGTCTAGCTATAAAGGTGCTCAATCTAGCTTAGCAACCAAACTCAACGCTATTGGATCCGACTTTCAGCCACACCCATCAATCTTGAGTCTAGCTAGACTGTCAAATATTTTCAATTTTTTTTTCTCTTTAGATTTTTTTTCATACAGTAATTTTTTTAAATAAATTGATGAGATTTTTTTTATGTTGTACAAAAGTTAGGTGATGATAAATTTTTTTCATTTGAGGTTAGATTAAATTTTCTTATTAAAGCATGTTTGTTTTTGCATTTCAAAAATACTTTAAAAAAATTTATTTTTTTGTAATTCAAATTAATATTTTTTTTATGTTTTTGTATTATTTTGATGTGATGATATAAAAAATCAATTTTCAAAAATAAAAAAATATTATCTCAATATATTTAAAATATATATATATTTTTAAAAATAATCATTATGTAATAATTGTTAAATAATATTTATATAGTCTTATTTATTAAAGATAGAATAGTACTTTTAGTTTAACTTATATATACTTTATTTGTTTTTAGGTTAACATTAAGCATTCATAATAAACATATCATTCAAAATTCTAGCCTCCTTTTCGTGTTTCATCTTAATTATTTTAACATGGTATCAAAACTGATTTTATGAAACGAGGCTTAATCTCAAACACAAGTTCGTAGATCCAACTTGTGTTTTGTCTTCTGCTTCTGCAAAAAAATTGGTATTTTGTCTTTCCTTCAGCCTCTGCAATTTGATATTTGTATTCAGTTTCTATAATTATTTTGGTATTTTTTCAAGAAAATATTTGTTTAGTTTCTGCAATCTCTGTTCAATTTTTGCAATTTGATATTTTGTTTTCCGCTCTTTTGCATTCTGGTTCTCTGTGAACGTTGATTATGACTATTAAAAGAGATGATTTGCTTCAATTTATAAGTGTGAGGTTGGATGGGAAGAACTATTCATACTGAAGTTATGTAATGAGAAATTTTCTTCAGGGTAGGAAGATGTAAGGGTATGTTAGTGGAACTTATATGATACCAAAAAATATTAAAGAGGGGGATGTTGTTTTGATAGATATATGAGAAGCAAATAATACAAAGATCATTACTTGAATCAACTACTGTTGAGCATTCGATAGGTACGCAGTTGGCGAAGTATGAGACAGCAAAAAAGGTTTAGGATCATCTGCAAAGATTATTCACACAATTGAATTTTGCAAAACATTATCAATTAGAGAATGACATATGAGCTCTTCATCAAAAGAATATGAGTATTCAAGAGTTTTATTCTGCTATGACAGATCTTTGGGATCAATTGGCTCTTACAGAATCGACAGAATTACAAGCATGTGGTACCTATATTGAGCGTAGAGAGCAGCAACAATTGGTATAGTTTTTAATAGCACTTCGCAGTGATTTCGAAGAACTTAAAGGTTCAATTCTACATCGTTCTCCACTGCCTTTTGTTGACTCTGTTTTCAGTGAGTTATTGGCTGAAGAAATACATCTTCAGTCTTATTTTGAAAAGAAAATTCTTTTTGCTTCAAATCCTTTGGTATTAGCAGTATCTTCTAAGTCATTTTCTAATCATCAGAACACAAGGGTTAGCTTCGATGAGTGCAGTTTCTGTAAGCAGAAAGGTCATTGGAAGGCTTAATGTCCCAAGTTAAGACATCAAAATCAAGTTTTGAAATTTGGCAGCCAATCACAATCTAATACTCATAAACCACCTCAGGATTATAAACCACCACACAACAATATTGCAGCAATAGCTTCCCCAAGCTCTATTACCGATCCTAATACTTTGGCTAAGTAGTTTCAGAAGTTTCTTTCCTTGCAGCCACAAGCAATGTCCGCTTCTTCTTCCATAGGTCATTTGTCTCATAGTTCCTCAAGTATGTCACTCTAAATGGGTTTTGGATTCTAGTGCTTCCCATCATATGTCTCCAGATTCTTCGTCTTTTACCTCTGTGTCCCCTTTGTCCTCCATTCCTATTATGACTGCTAATGGCACTCCTATACCCTTAGCAGGTGTTGGTTCTTATGATTGTTGATGGCACTCTTATACCCTTAGCAAGTGTTGGTTCTGTTGTCACGCCTCACTTGTCTCTCCCTTATGTATATCTTATTTCAAAACTCAAATTGAATCTTACGTCTGCTGGTCAAATATATAATTTTGATGATTATTTAGTCATGGTTTTTAGTTCTTTTTATTGTATACAGGATCTGCAATCTCATAAGCTGATTGGGACAGACTGTAGAGAGAATGGACTATATATTTTGAATGAGTTAAAAGTGTCAGTTACTACTGCAGCCACTGCTACTACTACTGTTGATTTGTCTTCCTTTCGTTTAAGTCTTTCATCTTCTAGTTTTTATTTATGGCATTCTCGTCTAGGTCATGTTTCGTCTTCTCATTTGAGATTTTTCACATCCACAAGAGCTTTAGAAAACTTGAAAACTTGTGACATTTCTGATTGTAGTAGATGTAAACTAGCAAAATTTTTCGCTTTACCTTTTAATCAAAGTATTTCTATTTCTTCTTCACCATTTGATTTAATTCATTTGATTTAATTCATTCTGATATATGGAGACTTTCTCCTATTGCCATAAAAGGAGGGTCTCAATATTATGTCTCTTTTATTGATGATCATACTCGTTATTGTTAGGTTTATTTAATGAAACATCGTTTTGAATTCTTTAAGATATATGCAGCTTTTCGAGCTCTTATCAAAACTTAACATTCTGTTGTGATCAAATGCTTTAGATGTGATTTGAGTAGGGAATACACCTCTAATAAATTTTGTCAATTGCTTGCCTTAGATGGAACCGTCCGCCAAACTTCATGTATAGATACTCTTGAGCAAAATGGTGTTGCTGAAAGAAAACATAGGTACATTATCGAAACTGTTCGTTCTCTCTTGTTGTCTGCTTTTGTTCCTAGTGAGTTTTGGGGAGAAATTGTTCTTGCTGTTATAAATTTGATTAATACAATTTCATCTTCTTATAATTCAGATCTATCTGCTTTTAAAAAGTTATATGGGTATGTCTCTGATCATTCTTCATTTAGAGTCTTTGGTTGGACTTTTTTTGTTCTTCGTCCTTATGTAGAACACAGTAAATTATCCTCTCAATCCACTATTTGTATCTTTCGAGGTTATGGTGAAAGTAAAAAAGAAATATCGTTGTTTTGATCCAATAACTCAGAAACTTTATTTGTCTCATTATATTGTCTTCCTTAAGCATATATACCTTTCTTTTCTATTCCATCCAGTGCTCATAGCTTGACTAAATCTGATCTTATTCGTATAGATCCTTTTTCTGAGGATTCTGGTAATGATATATCTCCCCATATTCAATCAATTTGTACTCATAACTCTGCAGGTACTGATACTTTACTTTCTAGCACACCTGAAGCTCCATTCTTATCTACAGCCCCTGAAGCTTCATCTAAGATTGTGGATCCACCTCCACATCAATCCATCCGTATTCTAAGTCCACAAAACTACTAGATTTTGCTTATTTTCGTTATTCTTCATCATTTACTTCATTTTTAGCTTCTATTCATTGTCTCTTTGAGCCCTTTCCCTATAAAGAGGCAATTTTTAATTCACTTTGGCAGCAAGCTATGGATGAGGAACTTTTTGCTTTGCATAAGACAGATACTTAGGATCTGGTTCCTCTAACTCCCGGTAACAGTTTTGTTGGTTGTTGTTGGGTGTAAAAGATCAAAACTAATTTTGATGAGTCTATTGAGCGATACAAAGCTAGGTTGGTTGCAAAAGGATACTCTCAACAATATGGTATAAACTATGAGGAGACATTTACTCCGGTTGCAAAAATAACTATTATTTGTACTCTTATTATTGTAGCTTCGATTCATCAGTGGCATATTTCTCAGCTTGATGTTAAAAATACCTTCTTGAATAGAGATCTTCAAGAAGAAGTTTATATGGCACTCCCTTTTGGTATTTCACATGACTCTGAATATGTTTGTAAGCTTAAAAAAGCATTATATGGTCTCAAACAAGCACCTTGTGCTTGGTTTGAGAAATTCTCTAGTGATCTCGTCTCTTGGCTTTGTTTCTAGCAGTCATGATTCTGCTCTTTTTATTAAGTGCATTAATGCAGGTCGTATCATTTTATCTTTATATGTTGATGACATGATTATTACCGGTGATGACATTAATGGTATTTCAGTCTTGAAGACAGAGTTGACTAGTCGATTTGAAATGAAAGATTTAAGTTATCTTCGATATTTCCTGGGTATTGAGGTAGCATACTTACCTAGAAGTTACCTTCTTCCTTAGTCGAAATATGTTGCAGATATTCTTGAGCGGATTAGACTTACTGATAACAACTATTATTTGTACTCTTATTATTGTAGCTTCGATTCATCAGTAGCATATTTCTCAGCTTGATGTTAAAAATACCTTCTTGAATAGAGATCTTCAAGAAGAAGTTTATATGGCACTCCCTTTTGGTATTTCACATGACTCTGAATATGTTTGTAAGCTTAAAAAAGCATTATATGGTCTCAAACAAGCACCTTGTGCTTGGTTTGAGAAATTCTCTAGTGATCTCGTCTCTTGGCTTTGTTTCTAGCAGTCATGATTCTGCTCTTTTTATTAAGTGCATTAATGCAGGTCGTATCATTTTATCTTTATATGTTGATGACATGATTATTACCGGTGATGACATTAATGGTATTTCAGTCTTGAAGACAGAGTTGGCTAGTCGATTTGAAATGAAAGATTTAAGTTATCTTCGATATTTCCTGGGTATTGAGGTAGCATACTTACCTAGAAGTTACCTTCTTCCTTAGTCGAAATATGTTGCAGATATTCTTGAGCGGATTAGACTTACTGATAACAAGACTGTAGATACTCCTATTGCGGTCAACATAAGGTACTTTTCTTTTGATGCTTTACATTTGATAGATCATATTTTATACTGTTGTAGATACTCCTATTGAGGTCAACACAAGGTACTCTTCTTTTGATGATTTACCTTTGATAGATCCTATTTTATACCACACTATTGTTCGGAGTTTGGTATATCTCATCATTACTCGTCCAGCTATTGCATATGTTGTTCATGTTATTAGTTAGTTTGTTATTTCTCCTACTACTGTTCATTGGGTAGTTGTTCTTCGTATTTTATAATATCTTCGGGGTACAGTTTTTCAGAGCCTTTTACTTTCACCGACCTCTTCCTTGGAGTTGCGTGCATACTCTGATGCTGATCATGGTAGTAATCTCATAGATCGCAAGTCTGTTACCAGGTTTTGTATCTTTTTAGGTGATTCTCTTATTTATTGGAAGAGCAAGAAACAATCTATTATTTCTCAATCATCCACCGAAACAGAATATCGTGTCATGACATCTATTACCAAAAAGATTGTTTGGTTATGTTGGTTACTTGCTGATATGGGAGTTTCCTTTTTCCATCCTGCTCTTATGTATTGTGACAACCAAAGTTCTATTTAGATTTTTCACAACTCAGTTTTTCATGAGGAAACTAAGCACAATGAGATCGATTGTCATCTTATTCGTCATAATCTCAAGTATGGCACCATTGCTTTACCTTTTGTTCCTTCTTCCTTGCCGATTGCAGATTGCAGATTTCTTTACCAAGGTACATTCCATCTCTCATTTTTGTTTTCTGGTTGGTAAACTCTCGATGCTTATAGCTGCCGCATCGTGAGTTTGAATGAAGATGTTAAATAATATTTATATAGTCTTATTTATTAAAGGTAGAATTGTAGTTTTAGTTTAACCTATATATACTTTATTTGTTTTTAAGTTAAAACTAAGCATTCATAATAAACATATCATTCAGAATTCTAGCTTCCTTTTCATGTTTCATCTTAATTAATTTAACAATAATATGATAGCTAGCATATTGGTCTGAACTCCGCAGCGGGTCAATAACAATTTCTTTTTCAAATGTAAAAATACTTCAGTTACATTAAAAACACGAAATGTACTTGCATCATCATCATCTTCAAAGAAAGTATTTTTTATAGTAGCACCATAAATAACACATAGTAGAGCAACACCCAATACACCAGCAACTAATTTCTGTTCCTTTAATTTTTTTTCTTTTAAGATATTTCCAATTTCATTTTTTCCCTCTTAAATTCTTTTATTCTCTCATTGAATTTTTTTTCATGAGAAAATAAATTTACATGACTTATTTTTATATTATGCAAAAGTTGGGTGATGATAATTTTGTCATTTTAGGTCGAGTTGAATTTTCTATTGAAGCATTTTAATTTTTACATTTTAAAAATGCTTTCAAAAAAAATTAAAAAAAATTTATTTTTTTCTTTACTTCATATTAATATTTTTTTTATTTTTTTGTATTATTTTGATATGATGACTAACAAAAGGAGCCAGACCAGCATAGCAGAGCAACGCCCAATATATCAATAACTAATTTCTTTCTCTTTTATTTTTCTCCTTTTTAGATATTTTTAATTTTAATTTTTTCCTTTTTAATTTTTTTCTTCTCTAATTGAATTTTCTTTTCATATTGTAAAGAGGAAATAAATTGATGCGACTTTTTTTTATATTGTGCAATAGTTAGGTGATGATAATTTTTTATTACATGTTGGGTTAAATTTTCTTATTAAAACAAATTTGTTTTTGTGTTTTAAAAATGCTTTTAAAATAACTTGAATTTTTTTTTACTTCAAATTAATATTTTTTTGTATTATTTTGATGTGATGATATAAAAAATAAATTTTAAAAAATCAAAAATATTATCTCTATATTTTAAATATATATATATATATTTTTTAAAATAGTACAATTGATATAGACTCATTGCAATATAGACCACACGATAAAAATAAAGTGTATGCACTATGAAAAACACTATAGCACCTGGGTCTCGCTTGGCAATGGATCAATAACATAGTTTAAAATAAAACATTTAAAAAATAATCATTACATAATAATATGATAGCTTGCATATTAGCCCGCACTGTATAGCAGGTCAATAACAATTTTTTCTTTAAATGTAAAAATGCTTGAATCCGGTTAAAAGCACAGAATATATTTATGCCATCACTATTTTCAAATAAAGTATTTTTCTCTAGTACCACCATGAATAGTGCATATCAGAGCAACGTTCAATACACCGACAACTAGTTTATTTCCCTTTAATTTTTTTCTTTTAAGATATTTTTAATTTTATTTTTTTCCTCTTTAAATTTTTTTTCCTCTTATTGAATTTTTTTCATATTGTAACGAGAAAATAAATTTACATGAATTTTTTTATATTGTGCAAAAATTAGGTGATAATATTTTTTTCTCATTTCAGATTAGGTTGAATTTTCTTATTAAACCATATTTGTTTTAGCGTTTCAAAAAAGCTTTTAAAAAGTATTCATTTTTTTATTTACTTAAAATTAATATTTTTTATGTTTTTGTATTATTTTGATATGATGCCAAACCCAAGGAGCCAGACCCGCATAACACAGCAACGCCCAATACCGACAACTAATTTCTTTCACTTTCTTTCTTTTTCCTTAAAAGTTCAAAAGTACACAAGATTGGTATGTAGTTTGCAAGTTAATGTGAGCATAAGATGACATAACAGTGGTAATCCTACTAAGAGTGCAAGGTTTTATGGAAAACCTGACTTTCCTTGGAATGAGAGATTTATCCAAAGTGTATTCGTTTCATGGAAATTAGCATGGCAGAAGGATATTAACCATAGAACATCTTTGATGGAGAGAAAAATCCTATCAAACAAAGGATTTTGGTCACAAAAAGCAATTGAATTTGTCATTGTTTACCTTTGCATTGTACTTAGGCAAGTTTTTGTGCATCTATGCACAACACTAACAGTTTCTAATGAGATGCAGCACAGGTCAGTTAATGAATACTTAAGTACCTAGGGAGGCTGTGTTTTGGATAAAATATATGGATATTTAGAGCTACTAGTAATGATTTTTTTTGGATTTGAGGAAACCTCACCTCCCGGAAAGTGTACTTTATATGCTCAGGTGAGCGAGTAAAACCCCGGCTGCCCCTAGCTCTTACAAGAAATGCACGCCCTGACTCAAACTCGAGACCTGCTACTAGTAATGATGTCACATGCTCTGCACATAACTCGCTCTGCACATAACTCGTGTTGTTCTCTCTTTCTTCAAATAATTGAAATATTTAACAATTTCAAATTATTTAACAATACTGAGTACTAATAAATTTCATTCTTTAACTTCATCAATAATTTTTATTTTTATTTTTAACATTTTAGTTTTTTCTTAGTTTTTCAACAATATTACAAGATAATTTGAAAAAGATAACGGTGTCCAAAACGTTTCAAAAACTAATTATATTGAATTTTTACAAAGTGGTTCTCGTACATGTAAATCAATTTATCCATGCCAAACATACATGTACAACACATAAAACAAAAGGAATGCTTGGCAAAAAATTACAAATGGAGCAATAAAAGGAGATTTAATATTAGCATAAATTGTTTTACATATTAATTAATAAAAAAATCAATCTTAATTTTTTACCATAAATAGTATGGATTACAAGAATTATTTGTGATTCTTATAATTTCTTTATTACCTAAAACTTTAAAGCAACAATTCAACTCAAAAAAACACCACATGAACATTCATTAAATGTATCTCAACACCTTAATATTCTTACAAAAGAATCTACTGTTTAATTTGATATTTTTGATTTATAAAAGGGTTTATGTTAAATTGTTTTGCTATGTTATTCACATTTTAATTTTTAACAAATCTAATCAATAATTTACAAATTTTGTAAAGATTAAGCATCGAAAATTCTCTTATTTTTTGAAGAATTTTCAAATACCTCAAATATGTGTTTATATGTGAGTAGATACATAATTTGATCAATTCATAATTTATATTTCAATTAATTTGAGGATAAATATGTTTTTTTAAGAAAGGTAGCACCTACTAATCTTACTTGTGGAATGGTAAGTTTATTCACAATCTTTAATGCTAACTTGATTTTTATCTTCTATAGAATATGGTTTTTTTTTAAATAGAAAATACAATTTATTTATTTGTAGGTTATATATGTAGTTTGTATAAAATGTATTCGAAAATATCACACTTTTCCTATCATAAAACAATACTTGTGTTAGAAGTTTTCTGGAACAAATCCTCTAATAAAAAGTATCATGACTCATCTTGGAATTAATTTATTGATGTTTCTATTGTAAATCAACCTCTAATTAGACATTTCAACTTTTTCTATCATAAATAAATGTCTTCTAAAATATGTTGAAAAAATAGTTTTAATATTTCAACAACCAATTAAGTGATTTTAATGATAAGCATGATAGAAATATAACTGTATCCAACTCTTTATTTGTCTTAATAAAACATTTTAACATTCAAAACCCTATTCTATTATTTATATATTCTTATTAGTAAAGGAATAATGTATAAATAAATTTGAATATTCGCAAATACTTGTAACATAATTCAATTTTTAATATTATTTGATATATTTGATTTGAATAAAGGATTTTAAATAAATTTTATAATAAATTTAATGTTTGATTACTGATAATATTTTCATGTTAGAAATATTATTAAACTCTAATCATATATGGGCTAATGTTTTGGAAGTAATATAATTATGCAATTTTAATAATAATTGTTAATGCTTTGGAACAAGCAAATAATCTCAAATTGTATTAAAAATCAATTTCATTGCTATCTCCGTTAGTGTAGACTCTACAACATAATCTTGGTAGAGTAGTGAATATTTCAATCAAAAATTAATGGTTTATAAAACACCATTCACAAAGTGCCACATCATGTAGTAGACATCTTTTAATAAAAGTAGTTAAGTACTCAGTGTTTTGGCATTAATTTTCTTGATAACTTAATGAATTTATATTTAATGCTGAAAACTCATATTATATAGAATCTTAAAAAAAAAAAAAAAAAAGTTGTTTTGCTGGAATAATGAAAAAAGTAAAATTGTATAAACCTCCCTGAACTTAGAAAAAAAAGTTGTTTGTTTTGCTGGAATAATGAAAAGAGTAAAATTGTATAAACCTCCCTGAACTTAAATGAAAAATTAAACACCCCCGAACAAAAAAAACAAAAAAAAAAACGTTCACCCTTGTGTTAGTGCAATCTAAGGTTCTGTCATAAACAAATGGATTAATACAAGTGCCAAAGATGCAGTTTTTGAACAACAGAAAGAGTTATGAGGGTGGTTTTTGTAGAATAAAATATAAAAATTCATGAAATGAAAACTATTGAAATGAAAATAAAATTTAAAATGGATAATTACAAAAAACCTCTTAAGATTTGATCATGTTTCCACTTTCTCATTGTACTTTGAAGAATTACACTTTATATTTTGGGTCAAACAAAATTTTCAAAAATAATTAAAAGATAAAATTATCCTCGTTGTTCATGTTCATGGTGGAATTTATTAAGAACAGGGAGTTCCAGAATAATTTATAGCCCAAAAATTGTTTGATGAAATGCTTGAAAAGAATTTCATTTTGGGGAATTATGGATGGCGTTATTGTAATTATAAATTATCGAATTGTGCTAATTTTGAGGCTTCATGGGCTCTTTAGTTATTAAAATGAATATAATGGCAAACATGTATGTATTCAAATATTTGTTTTTACTTTTTTTAGCACACCTAGTTAAGAATGTAAATTGTTATTTAACATGTAAACCCCAGGATATAAAATGTAATTTCTCAAAGTTTAGAGCGAGTGAAAACACGATCAAAACTTAGAAAGTTTTTTGTATCCCAATTTCAAATTAGATTTTTCTTCACTATAAACAACTTTTCTTGATTTCAGCTCTTTGATACGAATATGTGCAGTTAAAAAACCTCTGATTGTTCTTAAAACCCTTTAACTCAATTTATCTTAACTCCCAAACTACAATGACTACCCGTAGTTTCTCGTCTCTCTCTAAAATAAAATAAAAAAAGTTAAGAAACTTTTTAACTTCAGAAATTCATGATTTGAAAAACCAATTAAGCTATAATGGTGGTGGACGTTCATATTGGTGATGGTGGAGATCCTGTTCGTGTTGGCAGTTATTTCAGATGGATGATGAAGATTTGGGTCGATTGAGGTGATGGTGAAGGTCCCTTTGATGATTGCAACTATTTATATAGGAAGTAGTGATTTGTTTTGGTGGTTTTCATTCTTTATCTAAATGGAGAATTGGTATTGATGATTCATGAAGGTTTCATTGGAAAAAAATTAAAGTTAGAGCTTGAAGGTGAGAGAGAAGAAAAAATCATGTTTTCCTTCTTTTTCTTTTTCTTTTTTTTTTGGGGGGGGAAAGGGTATTCACAATTTGACCTTCAATTACTTTTTACTAATTTTTTAATTTAGATGAAAAATTATAATTACATATCGATTATTATAACTAATTAATATTTGAAGAATCATAAATAATACTTGTATGGTAGAGGGACAAATTAATTTTTATTTTGTTTCAATAGAGATTTTAAAACCATTCTAAAAATAACTAATTAAGAAAAAATTAAAAGTCATCTCTAAGTTATTTTGTGTTAAATTTTGTACCATCTATAAGATAATATATAAAACAAGCAAGTACATCGATTTAATTAAGGTCAGATCAAGTAAATAATAGCTATGGTAAAAAAAAGTAATAAATAGCAAATCTTTTATTAGAACCATAGACCGGTCATATTTATTGTCCAACTAAAATTACATTATTCTTTACTCTTAATGGTAGGAGTCAACATATGTTAATTAGGAAGTTTTTTTTGCAAAAAAAAAAAAAATCTTTGAGATTCCAATTAATAAAAGAAAAAAAGAAATGAGTGAAGAAAAAAGAAATTTCCCAACCACCTCCTTAACTAAAGGATCTCCCACTTTCCCTTTATAAGTCAAATGTTTTATTATAAATATGGAGTAATCAAAACAAAAAATTTAATAATAAATTACTTTAATTTTTCAACAATCAATTTTTAATTATGAGCATATTGGTAAATAGAACAAAACCCAAACCCTTTTTTCATCCTCACAAAAGTTTGAACACCCAAACATTTATTCTACTGTATATATACCTCTAATAGATTTCTACTTGCAACTCTTTTGAAGATTTTGAGTTAAGACCATGCACATCAGAAAATTGGAACTTTTTTATAATGACATGGATTTCTTAATATAGTAAAATATTTATTTTGAATCTAATTATGAGTTCTAGTCAAAAGTCAGGAGAAGTTTGTAGCTTCTTTGGTCTATAAATGGCAGCCACTGTGGTGCCTACTGCTTGCACTTACAGAATCTATTCTTATCTAAATACTTACCGATCCACTAGTGAAATAATGAAAACAAACCTCAGGTTACCAAGAGACAGGCCAAAGAAACATATATAAATAGCTTCAGAAAATCGTCTTAAATCAGAATGCTTCTACTTCTTCTTGTTTTTTTTCTTCTTTTTTTGGCAAGGGATCTTAGCTCTGCTGGACCATTCAGACCTAACCCAGACTGCAAAACCCTGGGGGCTGAAACAGGCCCCTTAACCTAACACCAGGTAAGTCAAAGTTGTCTAAATCAAAATGTTTTCTCCGAAGCGAAAGGGCAATTTTGGTTGTCTACTAGTAAAAATGTGTTTGAACCCTGGTTGTCTACTAGTTAACAAAACCTAAACCATTCAAGCCACCTTGTGGGTTTCTAAATCAAAATGTTTCCTCTGAAGCGAAAGGGCAATTTTGGTTCACAATCTCTATTATTTATATAAAGATTTTCAGTAAGGAAGCACCATATGGTAATCAAAATTTTCTTGTATGTAGTTTATAGAATTCGGAAGGAAATTTAGAGCAATAAACATCAATGGTTTGCAAACTTCATAATAACATGTACTTACATTTAGGGCAGCGGAAAGTCTTCATGCATGGAAGAACTCGCCTTCTATTAAAGATAGGAACAAAAATAATTTAGCACAACATATGCACAGTTCTTCTGAAAAATCTATATGGAAGAGCAAGCATGAAAATAACTTAGCATAACATATGCACAGTGGATTCTGTAAAATATATGCTAGCTTCTGGAATTTCTCCTTCATTTTTCATTTTGCTAGCAAACAGAAAAAAAAAAAAAACTAAACAAAACTGGAGAGAACATCTTACGAGCTGTTTCCCATTGAAGAGCTACGGAACAAGTTCAGGTTTAGATTCCTAGCAAGATCAAGAGAACATGAAAAGAAGAAAAATCAAATTCTAGATTATATCAAACTGGAAGTATTTAGTACAACTTTTAGAAGAGTATTCTCACATGTTTTCTCGACAAACAGGCTGCCCAGGGCTTTGCAATGCAAAGTTATTATATGACAGATCACTGCACACAAGCATTGCAAATGAAAGTCAATCTAGATTGTAAGAGCTTAGAGCATTAAAATGCTAAGCACCTTGATCAAACACTGAACAAGTGATAAATGATAAAGAACAATCTGTAACAAGCATCAGATAAGATACATACACGTTGCTTCCATCCTTCAAGATTGAATCTGATATATCTCCACTTAGCAAGTTTCTAGTTAAAAAGCTGATGAAGTAACAGCCAATATTAGTATGCTATAACTCTACTAGAACATGGAAGTAATTCGAAAAGATTCAATATAAAAGTCTAACTGTTGCATTCTCTGGACTATCATGACATGTTACTATTATTTTTTGTTTCGTGCTAACATTTTTGAGCTTGCAACTACAATGGTGGATATTTCACACGTAAGTGTATCTATTTCATGTGAAAACCACTGAAGAGAAAGGATTGACTCCCAATCTCCCTTGGCAAAGTCGTTATTCATGGGAACATAATTAGGTAAGGGGCTCCTTTCTTAAATAAAGGATCCAGCCTCTGTTATCAGAGAGCAAATATGATCATGAAACTTTGTTAGATATGTTTGATTGTGCGGGCATTTCTGAGTGTATGTACATCAGCTTTGTCCTTCTCCTATCAAGGGACAAGTTCGACTCATTCTTTCATTAATGAAATTCATTCTTTAAAATTTCAATGAAACCTGAAATTTGAACCTGACTTACATGAATCGCAGGCGATCTGCACTTATTCTGGCAGGAATTTTTCCAACCAACTTATTGAAACTGACATCCCTATAATGATCATAACATTAATAGGTCAAAAACTTTCATTATGAAAAAGAGCAGCCAGAAGTAATCCATGAACAAACCAAACATTTTATTTATATATTTGTTTGCATTATGTTAGCAGTTTTCCTGCTCCTAACAACAAACATCAACTCTTTCAGCCATATATAATATTAAACAAACAATAAAAAGAAGAAAATGTTGCGATGATATCATGTGCAATGTCTTAAACCAATTCATAACCATATGCAAAGAGAAACAAACAACAAGAAAACATCAATATGCTATTGGCCTATTGAATTCAATGAAGAAAACACACACACAGATACCAGGTTCATGCTAACATTTTTTTCAATTGACAAGGACAATAATTTAGACCTTCAGTCTTCTCATAGTTCTAAGTTCTGAAAGTCAAACTAACTATAAGCACCCATTGTTTTAATGCTTAAAATACAAATAAACTTTACATGAAACAGATATGTATGACATACATGAGTGCTTGTATGCACCATTTTTGTGATCATATTAAAAGCTTATGGCACCACTCGCTCATTTATCTTACAATTAAGTTTGCAAGCACCACTCCATACTGTCTATTTTCCTTCCACCGAAACATTTAGAACAATTTTCCCATCATAATTCCAACCAATCTCCCTGTTTTCTTGCTATTAAGTTCCAAAATTGATAACACTTGTAAAAGATTTACACACTCTTTTGGAGTACACGAAACAATAATTGAAATAGTCAATGCTGCTTTAATTTTCGAACTAAAAGGGTTATCTAGTTGGCAGGTTTTCTTTGTGAAGCATATTGATAGATTCAAAAACTCAAACAATTATGGACAATCAGAGGAACCTTTTGTGCATACGTAGTTGACAATATAGAAGAAGATGATGCAAAAACTGCAAGTTTAAGAAACTTCATGCAACAAACTTCCCATTGGTTACTTACAATAATTCCAAACTCTTCATTGTCCAAAGGTATGCAGGGATCTCCCCCGAAATGTTACAGCTCCTCAGAGTTCTAGTATACAAACAAAAAACAATGTTAAATTGACATACTTCAATGAATAAAGGTAGAGTTCACCCCTTCAATTTCTATGATGATATGATCAGTCAACATACAATCTGATCATGCCTGTCATATTCTTGAGCATGGGGAAACTCTGGGTTGGTCCATTTATATCACTTATTCTCCTGCATATTGGCATCCCACCATGAATATAACTGTTAATCGATTCAATAGACAAAACATATTAAGTCACATAAGACAAATGGATGAAAGCAAGTAGACCTTATACTTACAACTCAACTAAATTATTCAAAAGAGAAATGCTTGATGGAATAGGTCCCTCCAGTCCAGTTGCTTGCATTTCTCTTCAATCATTCAAATTCAAAAGAACAGCAATTAGAAAATGAGCATGTATTTATGGTTATCTTTTTCAAAACTAAAAATTGAAAGTTATAATAAATTATGTATCTTACAATCTTTCAAGCTTTTTCCAATTCTGTATGAAGATAGGAATGGTTCCACTGAAGTTGTTATCGTTTATCCTACTGCATTATACAATCATAAGCTGTTTAACTAGCACAAATACCACGTGAATGTTTAAGTTTAAACTAAAGGAAAAGAATTACAAAAGCTTACAAATCTGTTAGATTTATTAGTCCAGAAAATGACACTGGCAAGTTTCCCGTAAAACGATTGGAGGACAGCATCCTGAAAGTACAATATTAGAGAAACAAGCCATCACGATGCATGCTCTTTCGTCCTAGAGCAACATTTTAGGATCTAAATAAAAAGGATGAAAGAAGTAACATAACAAGGGAAGAAATGAAGTGTACAGTGTCTGCAAGTTGATCAATTTTCCAAGGTCAGGGGGGATTATGCCAGAAATTTGGTTCGCTTCAAGGGACCTGAATTAAAAATAAAGATTATACCCAAAATCAAACTGAAGCTCTTGAGATTTCTAAGCCAATGTAACAGAAATACATTATTACATCTTTCTATTAATCTCTATGAAATAAAGATTACTAAGCCTGGATGGTGTATCAAATAATCCAACAACAGATAAAAACATCAAAGCTATTGCAAATTTCATGGAAATGCATGTAACTCTAGTCTTTATAATAATGTCCAGATAATGAATAACTAAAAATATCAACACAAGTTTGCAACTTACAGGTAGGTGAGAGTGGTAATATTTCCCAGTTCCTTTGGAATCTCCCCTGACAAACGATTTACGAGAAGAGAGCTGCATGATTATATGTTAGTAATGTTTATGGAGGAGACTATAATTGATTACGAAGGAGAGAGATTGTGTGAGTTGACCATAGCTTACATTGAGGTTAACTGCATTGAAGCCCATTCACGTGGTATTGTACCACTCAGGTAATTGTACGCAAAATCACTGCACTTGAAATGAAGGTTACTTGAAATGTAGCATTGTCAAGTATATAGAACTGTGTGGGAATACTAAAATCAAAGAGGATAGGGAAGAACTTTAAGGGGCCCTTACACTACTTGGAGATGGGGAAGCTTAACAAGTTGGGGCGGAAGCACTCCAGGAAGATTATAATTTTTGAGCTCCCTGAAGTATATGAATAATTGATACTAAAATCAGGATAATGGCAATCAAGAAAGTACATTACTTATAATGTCATTCTAACAGTTGTATATGTGATGTGTGTAACAGTCATAATATCAACAGCAGTACCATGTTAAATACATCAAATAAACAATGCTGCGTAATAAAGCATACTTCTCATTTGCAACCTTTCCATAAAGTAAGTCTGGCCTTGGCAAAGAACATGTAATCAATAATGCATACGTCTTCTAACCATAGCAACAACAGAACAGAATATGTATTGAATAAAACCAAACCTACTATCAAAAGAGGAACATTCAAGTAATATTTCTTCTGAAGTGAGAGAGAGAATAATACATCCGAGTGACGTGACAATCAGTACTGTTCCCATTCTTGCATTCACAATCTATGCTTTGCTCTGCGTTCTTTGGTGGGACTTGAGTTACTCCAACCGATTCAATCTCGCAAGTATCAGCACTGAACTTCCAGTATTTAGAGCCCAATGTTCGTGCAATTTCTTCAAGCGCATCAACTACTTATCAACCATAGACCAATAAGCATGATATGAGCAGTTAATGTTGTAAGCATTAAAATACAAGCTGACTGAAAGTAAAAGCTATGCATACATTAATTCCTATATTTACGAAGTTCTGCAATGCAAAAGTGCATTGAGATCCAATGCACTCCCAAATTCATCCCATTTTTATTTGTTCACTTCAAGAGACATTAGGTTCAGTTTTCAGGCTACATTTTTGCATGAAGATTGTTTCTAGCGTTCTCATGTATGTATGCACATTTAATTGCTGAGAAAAATTTTAGTTCAAAAAAAAAACAGAAAACTTTACTAAAAATGAAAAGAGGACAATAAGCTAGGCTTAGCCAAGCATCTAGGCGATTCAAGTGATTGAAGAAGCGAGTCTAGGTTTACAGGAAAAAACCCAAATATCAAATTTCCAATTTCCTTCACTTTCCCAAATTTTCTCAGTAACCATCAGAAAGCAGCCTATATATCACAAAGAGCCCAATACCCAAGATTCGAAGTTGTACTCTTTTTTTTAATTATTTTTTTTCGATACCATTTTTCCCCGCATCTTCTCCAAAATACCTAGCAAGTGGCTCCATCAATAAATCCCAGAGATCAACAAAAGAACACACAATCCAAAAGGTCCCATTTCAATTAAAAAGAAAGAGCACTGCTACAAACTTAATGAGGGAACTTGTGGCTTGCCTTCTTCTTGAACCAGCTTTGCCTCAAAAAACGCCAGCAACCCTAAGCAACTAGTAAGACTAACAATCCAGAAAACAAAGAACTTCCCAGCAAACATTATCAAGAGTAGAGATACTTTGGATTTTCTAATTCTAAACAACTAAGATATACAGTTGGGTTTCCAGTACCAAGCAGCTAATAATAGTGTCTGGTTTTCAAGATGAGGTAACAAAATTCTGGCTCCATGGATCAAAAAAAAATCGAGGGAAAAGAAACACATGCAGCGGACAAATCAAGAAGGACCAAAGACAGGTGAATCTGGGTGGAATGTTTTGCCTGTTCCAGTTGTGTGCGGGTGGTGCAGCAGCAGATAATTTAATTCAATGTAACCATGGTATGATATTGACACTGTGTACTGGACTCTTGATTATTAAAAGCAGCGGTTTGAAATACTTTCAAGTTGTCGTGAACTTCGTTTTGAATTTTTTTAATTTAATATTCAAAGCTTCCTTCCTTTTTTATTTTCCAATTTATATTTACATTCTTCCAAGTATTTTCACTGACTGCTTACTGCTTAGTTTTCACATTCCTGTTCCACCATGAACCCAAAATAACAATAAAGTCAACAATAACAACAAACTTAATCCACAAATATTTGATATCATTAACAATAACATATGACGTGGCAAGATGTTATTGGTTGGAAGACGTCGCCTTTGACAGAGGTTACGCCTCCCAGGGGGTGTAGTAAAACACGCCGGGGTGGAGATTTTTGCTCGGTGACGAAGCTATGTTCATCGGAAAACGAATAGTGTATTATCCCAGGATTTTTTTTTTAATATTAGCTCGGGATGCGCAGTTTAATATTAATTTTTTAAATATAAAAAAAATTAAAAGTATAAAAATATTTTAATATTATTATTAAATATAAATTAATTTTTAAACTATCACTTGATTTTTTTATTAGATTTAAATACGTTACATCTTACAATTATATTAATCCACACGACATGAGTCTAACATGCCCTAACAACCGAGTTACATCCAAAACTCTTAGATCTAATAGTTAGTTATGCTAATTTAAACGATTTAGGTCTAATATGACCTCACAATAATGTTAAACTCAGGTATTTGGTCATGACAAACATATGTGATATAGACATTCAAGGCTAACAATCATCATAGACCTAACCATACTAAACCATAATTATCAAATCCGGTCTAAGGATTGACCTGATCAAGAGATCAGGTTTCGGCTCATAAAGATTGACTTGGTTCAACTCAAAAAAATTCAAAAAATATTTGAGATTTTAATATTTCATATGAAAAAATTAAATAACAATCTATATAGATATAAGATAATAAAATTATTTCAAAAGGTTTTTTATTCCACTTTAAAAAAATATTATCTTATCTTATTAAATTGAAGTATTTAAACAAAAAGTGTTTTTTTATCTCACATTGAAAAAATATAATATTTTTCATGTAAACATAATATATATATATATATATATATATGAACTTCAAATCTAATATTAAAAAAATATATATATTTTTCTAGTATTTATTTATATAGTGAAATTTGGTTTGGTCTAGTAACCAATTGAAAATGATGAAAAAAAAATGGATCTCTCAATAGGTGAAAAAACACCTTTTTAAAAAAAAAATCTTTACTAGGTTCTGTTGAGTCACCTAAGTCACAGGTTGACCTGCTAAGCAGGGTTGGGTTTCATAATTATACTTAAACAATAAAAAGTGAGTCGGAGAGTGTTAATTATAACTTATTCCCTTCTTCTCTTATTTAACAAAACCAGTTAATTGATCATTGAAATTTTAAAATATAAATTTAGGTTTTCCTATGCATTGGTATTTTTGAATATTTTTTAATTTTATTTTTAACTCAAACATTTAGCCTTGGCAACAATGTCAAGCCCATGCATTTTTATTTTTTTAATGTTAGACTTAAAGTATTTGGGTCTAGCATAGTTGTTAGATCCACATCTCTTAAGTCTGAAATGGTTATCAAACTTAAATATTTTGGATATAATCTGACTATCAAATCCAAATAGCTTAAGTCTGGTGTGTTGGATTTGTATAATTTTCTTGAGCCAGGCAAAAATAATAGTTTTGTTAAAGACCAAAATACTTGTACAAATATGTTAAATGGTCTCAGAAGATCTAACTAATAATTCATTGTGGACTTTTAATGTATTGTTAAGAAAAAAACAACGTATATCTTTGCCAAACACGACTTAATTTCAATAAATAGATACAAAATTTAAAAGAAATTATGCTATGTTGATATCAATTGTTAGATACATATATGCACTCTTACAACTTTAAGAAACTTCAATCAAGAACAAAGAAAAATTACTCTTGCAAACTTCTCTTGTTAACAATGCAGGGATATACTTATTATTCTCAAATAAAATATTGATCAACATACTCAAAGTTCTCATGTCCTGTTCATTATTTTATTGTTGTCCAAACTTTTTATTAACCATCTCTAATCCTCTTACTTGGGTCTAACATGATTGTCAAGCCTAGATAGTGTGGGTCTAGCATGATTTTCATACCCAAGTAGCTTAAACCTAGCAATCATACCAGACCCATATGTTTTTTTTAGAAATATAGGAATTTACTTATAATTCTTTTAAAAATATATTTATTTTGTATTTTTTATCTTTGTTTTTTTAACCAAATATATTTTTATCTTTTCTTTTTTGGAACATTAATCACGCATATCCCTAAAATTCACTCAATATTTTTTATTAATCTTTATTTTTAGTGAACAAATCATCTAGAAAATTGTATAAATTAAGATAGGACAATAAGTCTTTAACATATACAATATTTTTCTTTAAAAAATTGTTCAACACTTGTATGTAAACATAAAATTAATATTTTCATCCGTAATACATACAAAAAAGGAAAGTTTATTTTTAAAGACTTGAAATAAATCACTTAAAACTCAACATTTTTTTTTCCATTCCTTCCTCTTCACATATAACAAATTCATAAAATCAGTTGCATAAACAAAAAAGAGTTTGCAATTAAGTTATATAGCATATGAATGAAAAATCCTACTTAAATAAGACAAAGTTTGTTTTTACAATTTAAATATGCTTTTGAAAAATTTTAAATTTTTTAACCTAGATGCTCGGGGCTGGCAACCACGTCAAACTCATGTGTCTTAGGTCTGGTAAACCATGTTAAACCTATTGCGCATGGGCATAGTAACCATGCTAGACTCACACGCCTCAGTTTGTCAGCCTAACGTTTGGATCTGGTAACCATGTCATACTCATACTTGGGTTTACCAAACCCGCACTTGAATCTGACAAACATGTCATCCTGCACCTAGGTATGATAAACATATCTAATTTGACAAACAATAAATAAAAATGATAATTATGTACTTTAGTTTTTGAAAAATAGAAAAAATAATAAGAAAAAACACAAATAATTGATCACCAACAACAATCCAACTATTATTTGTCTATATGTGTCACACCATTGGGAAAAAGACATGGCTATATATGTAATTAGATGACATATGGCCAAATTTGGCCACCAAAAAGCATCATACACGTCTCTTTAATGTTGCGAGTATCACTCATTCCTTGAGACATGAGGATCACACATCCATAGCTTTTTAATTAAAAATAAAATACTAAAACACCTCATTATGGTCCTTTTAATTACACAAAATGCCCATGTAAAAATGTCAAAATACCCTCAAAGGCAAAGTTTCTTTTTTATCTTTTCTGAAGCTAGAAACATTATTTGACTATACTTGAAAATTGGAAAAACCCAAATACCATTATGGAAGAAAACCAAAAAAAATGTTTATCCAATCATGAAAAGATGAGAGATTAAAAATAAAACTACTATTACAATCCATAGTAAATCGTCTCTTAATCTACAATGATTTTTCCACACCATTTAGTTTTTGTTATAATTTGTTATTTTTAAAGTCAAGATTTTATTTAAATAAAAACTTTTTAATGTGAAATATTAATACTATTAAAACAAATTATATATGAATTAAAAATTGATATCAAATAATCTATTTGTGAAATATAATCATGAAATCTATAAAAAATGGACCTATATAAAAAATAAAACTTTATTGTGGTTTATATAGTGAAAAGTTGAATAGTCATAGATAAATGTTTTTTAAAAAATGGTATGAGTTTAACTTTCATGCAAGAATGGAGCCATTAAGAGCAAAAGAAGGCAATTGTCCTCTTAATTATTTTTTAAAATATTTTTTATATTAAAATATTAATATACACATCCTATATCTTACAAAAACATAAACAAAAAAAGAAAGAAAATAGAAAATAGCATGGCTAGCACAAAAAACTATAGATTTATATTTCAACAATTTCTATCTTTCCATTATTTTTTTCTTATCAATTTAGTTGTATCTTCTTTCAAATAGATTGGTCTCTCTTTAGTTTTGTCTTTTTCTTTCTTTATTTATCTATATTGACTGAATATTTGTCATACTTACTTTTTAAAATTACAGGATTGTTATGATTCTTGAATTTTTAGTGTCAGTTTCTTTTCCAAATCTCTAAATAACAAATTTAGTTTGAGTTATTTCAGTTTTTTTTTTGTGTTTCAAGAAATTTTGAGAATTTTGTATTTAAGTTTTAATAGATAGCTAATAAAAATCAAATTTGTAGAGCTTATATTTTTGTCTGCCAAATAAAAATTATATGAATGACTTCATATTTTTTAGACACAGATGTGCTTCCATATATTCTATTAGCAATTCTAAAATTACTGGATCACTTATTATTTCATTATTCATTAATTAGAGATTGAAAAAATAATTGCCATGTTTATAAACATAATTTTGTTAATAAACATGTTTTGTATTTGTTATCTTGAATGACTAATCTAGATTTATGCTATATAATACTTGGCACAACAAATGCTTGGCACTTTCATAGTATATACTGTATGATATAACCAACACTTGAGTTGTGAAAGAAACTTAATTTGTTGTTAACATAAGTTATGATTATGAATGTCTGACAATATGTATAAGTATTAGTATTGATCAAATAAGATAACTAATGTAATCATGTTAACAATTTGTAATCTGATTGGAACCTCCTTTATGTGTGGTTTCTAATTGAATAATAAAAATTTATACTATACTTGTTTGACATACCATTAATGGATCTTCTAACTTTGATATTTATTGTTATCGTTTTTTAATCCTTATTTGGATATTTCATCTCAAGATTATCATCAACTTCTTCTTCTTCTTATTTTTATTCTATTACTACTATTACTATTATTAATATTAGTATTAGTATTCTTATTACTATTACGATTAGTAGTACTACTACTATTGTTGTTATTACTATTATTGTTGTTATTGTTATTTATAATTTGTACAATTAACCTCTTTGTGGTTCGACCTTGGTCTTGTCGGGTTATTTATTGCTTCAATACTCTTGCACTTGG
Organism: Populus euphratica; assembly: GCF_000495115.2. Classification (NCBI taxonomy): domain Eukaryota; kingdom Viridiplantae; phylum Streptophyta; class Magnoliopsida; order Malpighiales; family Salicaceae; genus Populus; species Populus euphratica. Next base: position 382,077 of record NW_011500091.1, read on the forward strand.
GAGAATATATTAATTTTTTGATCGTGTCATCTTTTTACCAGTTTTGATCTACATCATGAAAACTTCACAACAACCATGTTGAAGTTTTCAAGACCGTTATATTTAGAGTTGGTTTCTCAACTTCAAAATTTTAATCAATGCTATAACTAGTTCTCCTCTCATAAAGACATCACAAACATAATTATCAACCATAAAAATAAAATTTTGATAGGATTAATTCAATTGAGAAATTGTGTATATGAATACTTATAGTGAATTAGAAATCCTAAGATCTACTTTATCTTGATTTCAACTTATTTTTTTAATTACTTGTTTGCTTTCATATTATCTTTTTAATTTTAGCAATCTTTTATATTTGATTTGTCAAATAAATTGTGATTTAATAAATTTTAGTATTTATTAATAATTTTTGCCAAAATTCTCGAGAGACAATACCCTATGCATTCATTTTGTTACTTGTTATAATTCATGGGCATTTTTACTTTGACCAACAAAAATACAAACATATTCAAACTTAGCACCTTAGAAAATTAACCTATCTTCTCGGCATTCACATGATTGTTAAGACTTTGAATAAATTTGTAAAAAGTATCATCAAACTCAGACTAAATTGTATCTAGACGATTTTAAAGTCATGTCCTCACGTTCATCTAAGTCTATCCAAAAGAATAAATTCTCTTGAAGTTAAAGCTCAAGAAGTAGGGGAATAAACAAATCTGTGGAATGAGTACAGATCAATTTGTAATGGCTCCGTGTTTAAGATTTAAACTTCATATAATTGTTATCAATCAAATTTTCAAAGGTCTTGATCAATTTGATAACTTCTCGGTTGTTTCGTTGCAAAAGTAAGGATAAGAACGCAAAGTTACTGAGAGATCTACCCATGTAAGTATTTTAAAATCTTGTATAGATATATTCCGTATGTATGGATAGATTAATTGATCAAATTCATGGCTCGCCGCCTGTATAAAGGTGCGGGATGAGGTAGTTTCAATATTTTTATTTAAAAATATATTAAAATATTTTTTCTATATTTTTAAAATTATTTTTAATATTAAAACATTAAAAAAATTAAAATAATATAATTATAATTACTTTTCAAAATACTTTCAGTTAAAAATATATTAAAATAATATTTTTATTTTTTAAAATTATTTTTCACATCAACAAATCAAAATAAAATAAAAAATTTAATTTAAAATAAAAAATATAATTTTTTTTAAAATACTAGCTCCAAAACAGTACTAGCGATGAGGGTTCAATAATTAATAGCCTTAATCTAAAATCGGTTTGGGTTCTACCCAGTGACCACTGACAAACTCTGAACTTTTGAGACCATCCATGTTCGGAGAATTGCTTACAATGCCTCCCCACAAGTGTCTGCATCACCATCTTAATACCAAAATGTTTGATAGAACATGTTTTCACGTAAATATGCTTTGGTTAGGTTTCTCTTTCTTCTGTATAACATTTCAAAACCATATCATAAGGCGGAAGGACAGCCGCCAGCCGCAGCTCTCTATAATTAGCGAAGCCAAAATAAGGCTCCCAAAGCCTTCATCGTGACATCAGATACATACACAAAGATTCACCAGGAAAATGGAGCTCACACGCAACTTCACAAATCACGTAATCTTTAAAACTCGAAAGAGTGAACAAAAGCAATATAATCTCTCACCGGATGCAATCAATTCGAACAAGAAATCTAGCATCGAATTTTCTCTAGTTCAACAAACTAGTAAAGCTAACAGGCTCGGAAATAGAAAAACCAGCAAAACAACCAGCCATATCACATAAACAGGTTGGGCCTGGATGCGTTGTATGTTGTCTTGAGCTTCCTGGATGGGGGTCTAACCTTCTTGAATACCAACGGGAATTTGATTTTGGAGTTGTGGAACTGCTTGGTACTCTCTCTCTTGCAAAGCTTAGCTGGGATGGTAGCTGTCTTGATGATTTGGATGCATGGAAACCTCACCCTATGGCGAGATGCCATCTCAGTGTACATTTGTTCAACAGCACCATTAAGGGTTGTGTCTCGGTATTCCTTGTACATGTTGTGGTACCCAGTTCGGCTCTGGTATCGCAGCCATATTCCATAATTCTTGATCGTGGTAGGATTCTTCTCAAAAATCTACAATCAGAAAATAATTATTAGAAGATGCCACAACTGTCCTTCCAGGTGGTAATTTATTTACAAATACCACGACTTTTGCTAATAAAAAAATGCATCTAAATCCAAGCAAAAGAATTATGATTCCAAGCAACTAGCAACATTGGAATGGACAGGTACCACAGTGGCACATTTCCTGTTAAAGGATTTAACTAGCTTATTCATCATATCAGTATTATACTTCCCTTAATTAATATGAAATTTTGGCCCACAAAGTTATCAAGCAAAAGAGCTATACAACATTCATCATGTAACATCAAAATCTCAATTATCCAGATGCATTATGCAGAAACTACGAGTCAAAATATACTCTCATATACTTTACATATCACAAGAATACTGGTAAATTTAAGCTCTAACAAACTAATACCAGTAGTTAAAGAAACAAAATAAAAAATCACAGACTTATTTCCATACACCCACCTGAATAACCAGGTCAAGTTAATGTGATCAACACCACATAAAAACTGAGGTATTTTAAGCCATAGAGCATGTGAATACAATTGGCCTTGGCCCGGATATTTATTTCCAGGGAAGTAAATTTTATGTGTTACTTAAAAAGCCACAGCCTTATTTCATGCACCCGTGATATTGGGATGGTATGAATCACAAAGTAACAAGTGATTCACACAAGTTATAGTTTTCGCTCACCACTCTAAGGTACAAAACCAAAGAGATACAGATACAAAATGAAGAACTCACCACTCTAAAGTTACATATCACTCACCACTTTATTTAGAGATACAAAATTACAGGAATAAATTCACCACTTACAAAGGAGATACAAAACTTGATAGATTGCCAAAAGACCAAGTCAAAGACTTTTCAATTAACATTTTTCAACAAGATCCGAATATATGGTCTGAGTTATTATTATATAGTTGGAACAACTCTCCAAGTCTAGGGGAAACACTAAAATGACATAATTGAGACCCAAATAAATGACTTGAACAGAAAACCAGACAAATATTAGCCAGCACAAGTTTTTGACTTTCTAAAAACGCAAACACTTAGAAACTAAACAACCATAACTTTATGTAGAAAATCCCAATGTATGCATGGTTGGACAATTTGAAAAGATCGCACTTTGAACCTGAAAACCACATATAATAGGCTTATCCCCCCATGCAATGAAGACATGCAAATCCAGATTCAAAGTTGGCCCATGGGCTGATAGTAAACATCATCAAGGATTTCTTTCATTTGAATTGCCAATCCAAACTCAAGCAACTCAACATTAGTAGGACCATTAAAGACAACCCACCTCAATCAACTCCCCAAGTAGTTGAGATCAACCAACACATTTTTGCATGTTGGCGGGATCCACTTACACAAAAAAATGTAGGTATTTTATTCCATATAGCATGTGAATAGAATTGTCCCTAGCCCCAAGAACTTATTTCTAGGGAAAGTAATTTTTTAATTTAAGGAGCTTGGTAGCTTGATTTTTTAGTTAGAAAAAAAGGATGCTTGATTATGAAGTAAGCCAATCAAATTGTTACTAAAACCTACTTTACAAACAATTTGAAACCATTTCTATGCTAAAATTGATTTCATTTCTAGCAATAAAGTTGAATTCATCTGATTTCTAATTCAATTTCTATGTTTGTAACAAATCTGAAATGGGTGAATTCAATCCTAACAGTCTATTACCAACAAAATAACAAAATAAACAAAGCTTTGTGATGTTACCATATTAACCTCAGAAATCTCATCACATAAAAATGGTAATAAGAGTTTTAAAAAGCTGATCCATCCCAATTGTAGGAACCCATTTTTTGAATAAAAATTTTTCCCACATAGTGTGAACTTTTAAAAACTAGAGTATGGTCTTACTATACTGAAACTGTTGTTTTATAGCCCATTTTACTAATTTTCATTGTTCAGTGTCTTTGGCACTATCAATAACCACTCTGAGGCTTTGCACAGTAGCTTCAGACCTTAATAGGGAAAAAATAATCATAGATTGATCTCAAACCAATAATTGAGGAAGATGCAACCATTTCAAAAAACAACATTCCTACCCCTCAACACCAGGAGTTTAGCACATAAGAAATTATGAAATCCATAACCTCAAATGAAGATAAATAGTTATTGGACCATAAATCTTAATGGGGCATCCTAAAAGGTAAACAACTATTTTCACATATCATGCCCATAGGAACCTAGATATAAGAGAAATTAGTGTACAGCTTCTTTAGACTACTAAGTTGCTCCAAGCAGGGGAAATTTGAAACTTTTTGTGCTTCTCTTGTTTTAAATTTTCCACTACTAGCTTTAAAACACAAAACACTTTAACTAGCAAAAAACAAAGACAAAGATTTAACATAGAAGGCCAATTAAAGGTTGAAGAAGAACGAGAAAAACGTCGAGCAAAAATAGCAAGGACACCTAAAAGCCACAAATCTTATTGTCGTAGTTAATAAATCAAGTTATCCAACATGCCAGAGGCAATGTAATAAAATCCAAGAGACTGTACACTAAGATTTCAAATAGGTCATATTTTTCATTTCCACTTGTCAGCATATGCTTCATGTAACAATTAAAAGAATAAACAGCAAACAATGAACGGAAACAGTCATCACAGTCTTTGTTTCAAGCAAGCCAAAAACTGGGAAATTCAACGCCACAGATATACATGAGTCACAAAGTAAGCAACAGCAACCACTCACCACCACTTCATTTGTCAATACCATCAGGAAGACCAGTCAATTAAACAGTAAAAATGAAAAATACTTCAAAAAACGAGAGGCCCAAATAAGCTCTCGTACCTCATTGATGGCAAGAACTTGTCCATTGCTCTTCTTGACTTTCTTAAGCTTCCTCAAGAAGTACCTATAATCAAAAAGAGGCATCACAGAGTTAGCGAAATATTAGAGAGCAGCAAAGACAGATATTATGGCAAACAAAAAGAGAGAGAAGTGAAAATAGATACATACCAGAACTTGGATTTGGCACGGACCTCGTTAGTTGCCCAAAGCTTCATGCGGTAGATCTTAGGATGCTCATCGCTCTGTGTTGGAAGTGCTCTCCCGACCACCTGGTACTGGTGAAACTGTTTCCCCCCACAAAAAACAATCAACCATCTTTCTGTTTAGATCCATGAATGACGAAACACAACATAATATAATTAAGGATGTTAATGTCACATACCCTGAAGGTAACCATTTTTCAAAAAATTTCTTTGCTTGGGAGAGAAGCCGGCGGCCAGCACCAGTAACGTTTCCTCCTTTTCTCTCTCTTTTTAAGCTTCACAGAAATAGCATCAGAGTATGCGTTTGAAACCCTAGCTTCCTTCACGCGGATAGTTTTGTTAGACTGAACCTTAAATGGTCTAGCAAGGCCCAGCCCAAGTACTTGTTTACTGTGGGCTCAACACCAGACAAGCCCAGCTCCTCGTCTCCTGGGTCCTTAGGATAGCGACAAATATCCCCCGCGGAAATCATATTGAATAATTATTCTAGAGAAAGTGGGTCTCTCAAATGAGAATTTAGGATTTTATATTTCCTTAATTATATTAACAAAAAAGATAATTTATGCTGTGAAAATATTGTTTATTTAGACTCATAGATTACAATAGTTTTTTTTATATATATTTTATGCATTTTTTATTTTGCTTTGTGTATTATTATTTTTTCAGTTCATATACTTTTTTTTTATTTGTGTGTTATTAAATAAATGAGGCAATACCCTTTTTTCATCTTGTATTTATTATTAATTTATGCATTAAATAAATAAGGCAATGATATCATTAATAACACCTGTTTGTTATCATATTAGGATTCTTAATAATATTAGAAGAGTTGTTGTGGTTTACTTGAAAAATAGTGTCATGTTTGTTTAAAATAATGGTCTTCATTCTTTTTATTGTACAACAATTGTGTTTTCTTTTTGATTTAACTAAAAATTGAAAATTTCCTCTTCTTTTTTAGTTTATAGCCAAATGTCTATTCTTTTAGTTTATTTGTCTCAATGCATGTGATAAACTTCTACTACGAGTGTTTTTGGATTTTCCTTTGTATTGTGTTTTTAGTTGATCAAATGTCACTTTTGGAGAGTCATTATGGCAATGGTTTTTCTTGCAGATGGGTTTTGAGGTTTCCAGTATACTATTTTTTGTTTGTTTCTCTTAGGTTCAACTTTGTGCATTTCTTTAGCCACTAGTTGTTACACCATTAGCTTAGTCTCTTTTTTTTTTCTCCATTGCCTTTCTTGCTAGTTGTTACATTATTATTTTAGTCTTTTTTCTCTCTCTATTACCTCTCTTACTATCTTTGTTTTGTTTTTTTTATGATGCATTTTTTTGGAGTGTTATTTCATTCAGAAACGATCGATTTTTAGGTGTTACACATGTGGTAAACATTTGTGACATTCTTTTGCTTAGTTAACATCCCTATCATAATGCTTCTCGTGCACAACTTCTACATTAATGTTGGTTCTTTCTGCAAGATTTAGTTAAGGTTTAATGTTATTTTATGTTAGAATTTCCATCTGTTTCTTTTATTATTTGCAGGGTGGCTAATCTTATTTTTATTTTTCCTTACATTTCATTGTGCTTTTAACTATATATACTGCTCTATTTGCTTTGCTTTGTTCCTTTTTCCTCCTTACATTGTATTCTCACCATAATTAATTTGTGTGTTGCGTTTATTTTTAGCAGATTTGTTGAGCTTTTCTAGCATTTTTGTTGTTGGGTTGTTGCTTTGTTGAGATTAAGATTGCTTGATTTACTCTTCTAGTATGTGTAAGTATTTATGGTCTGAAAAATTAATGATGGTCTCTTTCTTACTTTGTTGGACTGTGTTACTAGCTTCTCTGTTTTTTGATATGCTTTCTAACCAGCCATTGAAGATATTGCTTGTTAGGAGTTTGTTTTAAAAATTATTTGTGCTCTATTTTCTTCCCTTTTGATGGTTATCAAATTTATACTTTAAATTCCCATCTTTATTTATTTGGCCAATTCATGTTGTAATTTACATTTATTCTTTTCATGGCTTACCTTTTTTATTCCAGTCATTCATTTAGTGCACCATAAAGTGTTTTTTTAAGTTTGGCACATTGCTTTGAATAATTGGTTGGTCATGTTAAACATTTTGTTATTCCTTTGCTATGCCAAGATTGCACTTTAGGTGCCATAATATCTCTTCACCTCGAACAATTTGATTAATACTTAAAAAGTATATTTTTATCAAGGTTTTATAACATTATATTGCATTTAAAGCATCATTAAATTTCTCAACCTAAACATGTTTTATAATAACAAGTCTGATACTTGATCTATTTGAGGAATTGAATAAGATAGTTTATGAAACAAAAATTAATGATTAAAAACAAATAACTAATTGATTAAATATTAATAAATTCAATTATACTGGTTCTAGGATTTCTGACTTACCGTAACTATGCCTATATGAACTTTCTTGATTAAATTAGTTACTCCTAATGTTGATAATTAGGTTTTTCTTATGTAAATATTAATCTCTCTTGAGCATTAATAAATTATTTCAACAAACAAATTTCATATACTCTATAAAAGTTCTAAACTTGTCAAAATTTACTTAGTATTGTAAAACCTGTAATGATTACAAAAGTTCTTAGGATATCTCTATCCTATAGATTTCTTATGCTATTTCAAACAATAGCTAAAACAATAATCACTTCTTAGTTTCAAATTGAATTCTAAATCATGTAGATGTTGGCCAAACACAAGCAAGCATTACATATAGAATGAAATACTCAACATCTTAATATAATAATTCAATCGAAGAAATTGTTCACATAATCATAGTAAGGTTAAATAAAAAATCCCAGAATAAAAATTTACTTTATGGTTAAATTAAAGAGAAACAAACTTAATACAATGAACATCACTTAAAAGCAGAGAATTTTTGTCGAATAGATTGGTGTCCTCTCGGTTTTTAATAGTTTTGTCTTTGCTCTTTTTTTGTTCCTTTTTGGTGTCACCTTCTCTTTTTTTCTTTCTATGTTGTAGGGTTTCTACGTGTCTTCACTCTCCTGTTTTCAGATCCCCTTATCTTTTTTATATTGTGGCTTTTCTACCCCTATAATAATGAGGAAAGTTTCCTTTTTCGCATTGAATTCCTTCCTACCCAGTCATTGCAGGTCAGATTTGAGGTAGAAAACATACGAATTCAAATATCTCTATTTCTGGAGAAATTGTAGAGAATTAAATTTTCTTTCCAACGAATTTGATATTGTAATTTTTAGACATCTAAGAGTTGAGATAAAGACCATAAACCGAAACAGTCTTTGCAGTGCAAGAATTTCAGGTTGGTTCAATCCTTGTTTTTCAACTCGCCTTTTGGGCTTCGAAACAACAAAACTGAGTTATATGCCCTACATATGTTTTGTAGACCTTTATCTTAACTATTTGAAAATGGTGACGAACATCGGGAACTAAGTTGTATAGCTTCTTTTGTAATACATAATGAATCATTATTTAGTTTCACTATCGGGCTCTGCCTGTTCAATAACTAATATTTGAAAACACATTAATTTTCCCATGAGATCAATAGTTCAAAAAAAGATTCAAAATTCTAATTTTCTTATGTAACATATCCAAAAAATTTAAAAATCAAGCATGAATAGTGGAAAATATTCATGCTAAAAATTCCTTTATCAATATTATAAGATAACTTTAATTTATGGTAAATGCTCATTTTAAATGTAGACATATCTCACAATTTAAAGGATTGATTGATGTGACTAATTATTAAAAGTGAAAGGATAAAAAAAAGGCTAAGCTTAGAAAAGAGATGATGATTCAATTCAAACTGGAACACTGTTCAATCATTGAATCATATCTTGAGTTGTAGATCTTGGATTTTAGTTTGGTTTATATAGCTAGAAAGCTAAGACATAGACTTACTACATTCATGAGAGTCCAAGACTCAATTCTACTATTTGGAAGTCCAAATCTTAGCATAAAAAAGAAGTCGGAATCTGTCTGCAGCCCAGATTAGTGTTCAGCACATATCTTGAGTTCTAGAAGTTCAAATGATCTATTTTTATTGTTGGAAAGTTGAGACAATTTTCTATAACTTTCATAAAGACTGTCTATTCAAATTTTAATGTTATTAATGATGTTTTATTCAGACAAGAAGATAAAGATAGTCACAAAGTCAAGAGGTGATCACTTACTAAAAAATTAGTTAACAGATCAATAGTTTCAAATTTTGGCTTATAAAAGGAGACATTTGCCATGCATTTAAGCATTTTTTTTTATTTTCAAATCAAAATCATGTTCTTGCTCTCTCTTTATATTTTTGTAATACTTAAGTTTTGCTTTCATTAATCTCTTGTTTATATTTTTCATTTTATTTCCTTTACTTAGTTAACTTATATCTTATTTATATTTTTATCTTGTTTATTTACGTTTCTCTTTTGACATTACTAAAAGATTGATGTTTTCTCTCAAATGTAGGAGTGTCAAAGTAATAAATAACGCGGCAAGATTAGGGTTGAACCACATGGAGGTTAATTATATAAATTATAAATAACAATAATACAACAACAATATTTGCAGTGCAAGAATTTTAGGTTGGTTCAATCCTTGTTTTTCAACTCGCCTTTTGGGCTTCGAAAGAACAAAACTGAGTTATATGTCCTACATATATTTTATAGACTTTTATCTTAACTATTTGAAAATGGTGACGAACATCTGAAACTAAGTTGTATAGCTTCTTTTGTAACACATAATGAATCATTATTTAGTTTCACTATCGGGCTCTGCCTGTTCAGTAACCTAATATTTAAAAACACATTAATTTTCCCACGAGATCAATAGTTCAAAAATAGATTCAAAATTCTAATTTTCTTATGTAACATATCCAAAAAAATTAAAAATCAAGCATGAATAGTGGAAAATATTCATGCTAAAAATTC
>NW_011501920.1:0-5480 GCF_000495115.2 Populus euphratica
GTACAGGTAGTTGTGATTGTGGCTCATATCTTCCCTTGGTTTTACGTTCAAGAACGGCTTAAACGCCCTTTATGAGTCGGGGATAGGCTTCCCATCTAATTTTCTTAAAAACTAGCAAACAGGGTCTTTTTTAGTCAGATTCCCAAGACTAAGTTGATCATGTTTTTTATAAAAATGGGGCCATAAATCATGAATTGCACGATACACATCTCCACTAGGATGCATCTCAAGAGTTAATAGAAGATTATCTAAAGACTCCTTACTCAGGCCATCTTTAATGAACTGTATTTTATCTTCATGATTTATAGATACCATTTCTAAAGAACGACGTTGTGCATTACAAGTCCATCTGGCACATCGATGATAGACTTTCAGTCGTTTTGCACGATATTTCTTTGCAAAAGTGCTTTTACCTGTTTCAGGCATGTGTGAAATGAAGGAATTAGAGGACTCACTTGATAATCGGACCTTTGCTTCAATCAACCAGCGAATATCTTCAGGAATTCCATGATTTATTAACAACCTCAATCTTGCACATCTAGCACGGTAAATTTTTGTAATCGCATTCTGAGGCAGAGCGGGAAAATACTTTTTCAATTTTTCAAGATTAGTGTTCATTATCAAATGAGAATTGGAAAAGAGATTCAAAGAATTGCATAAATATATACACAGATATCAGTTATTATGGAAAACTGAAAGAACCGACTTAAGTCACGGAGTACCGTTGTCCGCCATTTGACCGGGATGAGAGAAACTAGCAAAAATCACTCAAAAAGAAACACAAAAAAGAAAATATGAGAAAAACAAAATAATCAACCTTTATCTACAAGATCATTCAAACCAGCTGATTCATTTTCACTAGGAAAATTATCAAAGTAAGCTTTCAAACGATGTCCATTTTCCTTAAAATCATTGTCATTCATTGAATTCTCAATATCACAGGCCCCATAAGGATTGCTCCATCTTAATCTTAGCTCTTTAGGGAATGCATAGAGTTGAGAATTATAAAACAAAACTTTTTGACCAGTGTCAATTTTTTGACAATTTTCACAAGTTTTGCAGAATGCATGTGAGTCATTGAACATGGTGGGCCAATAAAATCCACTTTGTAAGATTTTTGCGGTTGTCTTTTTTGACAAGAAATAACTTCCACATGCTTCAAAATGACAAAGTTTAATGACACTACTTACCTCATTATCAGGAATGAATCTTTGAAATATTTGATCAGGACAATATTTGAATAAGTTAGGGTCATCACAATAAAAGTTCTTCACTTCGTTCAAAAACTTTTCTTTGTCTTGGGTACTCCAATCAACTAGCAAATCTCCTAAAGTAAGAAAATTGATATTTTTATCATACCAAGGCATTGGACTAAGAGAAAGTAAGGATTTGTCAAGAAAGTAATCATCGATTGGTGTGATGTCAGATGTCGAATCTGTTGTCACTTTTGACAAAAGATCTGCATCAACATTTTCGGTGCATTTTTCATCCGTGATTTCTTTCTTAGAATATATCATTTGCAAATCTTCATATTCATCCAACTTATTTTTACTTAAAGTAGATTCAAGTTGATCATAAATTAATTCATCAATATGATCTACTTCTTGTAAATCATTATCATCTTTTGGTTGCTTGTAAATGTTGAAAATATTCATCTCCAATGTCATGTTTCCAAATGATAGCTTCATCAGTCCATTCCTACAATTAATCAATGCGTTAGAACTTGCAAGAAACGGACGTCCTAAAATAACAGGAAATTAATTACATGCTTTAATAGGTTTTGTGTCCAAGATAATAAAATCCACAGGATAAATGAATTTATCGACTTGTACTAACACATCTTCAATTATTCCTCTAGACACTTTTACAGATCTATCGGTAAGTAAAAGAGTTATAGAAGTTGGTTTTAACTCACCTAGATTGAGACTCTGAAAAACTGAATATAGAAGTAAATTCATACTAGCTCCAAGATCAAGTAAGGCTGTTGCAATTTTATGTTCTCCAATAAAGCAAGAAATTGTAGGACAACTAAGGTCTTTATATTTCAAAGCATTATTGTTCTGAAGAATGACACTTACTTGTTCGGCTAAAAAGGCTTTCTTTTTCACATTCAGTTTCCTCTTCACCGTGCATAGATCTTTCAAAAATTTAGCATAGGAAGGAACCTGTTTAATAGCATCTAGCAAAGGTATATTGATTTTTACCTGTTTGAAAGTTTCAAAGATTTCAGAGTTATGATTGACTTTTCTTTATTTGGTCATGACATGAGGAAATGGAAGTGCTGGCGGGGAATCAATCGTTTCTTTGCAATTGTCTGATTCAACCCTTTCCTTACCCTCAGAGATTGACTCATCATCTTTCTCACAAGGTTCAAGAGTGGGTTTTTCAATAACCTTACCACTACGAAGAGTAGTGACTGATTTGACTTTATCCATGTGTTGGCTTCCAGAACTACTTGCATTTGCATTATATTGCCCTTTGGGATTTTGTTGTGGTTGGATGAAAACTTACCTTTCTCTTGGAAACTGAGAGCAGATGTCAATTTTGCAAGAGTATCTTTAAAATCTGTCATGTTTTGAACAAGTTATGTATTGATTGTCTCTTACTTTTCAATGAATGCATGCAATATTTCCTCAAGATTTCTTCTAGGAGGTGGAGCATAAGGAGGTGCATATCTATGAGAATTTTAAAAATTGTGGTGTGCTTGAAACGATGGTTGTGAAGTTTTTACATTGTTATTATCACTCTTCCAACTGAAATTTGGGTGATTTCTCCAACCAAGGTTGTATGTTTGGGAGTATGGGTTGTGGTTGGCCCTTTGGAAACTGTTTAAAGCAAGAGCTTGTTCATGGATACATTCCTTAATAGAAGGCAAGGTTAGACAATTAGTGGTTGAGTGTTCATTCCTTAACAGAAGTGATTGATTATCTTTTTCGGCCATATTTTCTAAAAATGATAAGGATACCCTACAAAGTCTACCACTTGATATACATGACCACACTCTCATGCACGTGTAGGAATAGAATAAAATAAATAGGAAAATACAAGAAGAAGAAACAAGAGAAAAGAAACAAAGTTAAATACAAGAAAAGTGAAAAGAGAAAATAAAATAACTACTATAATTTATACAAGAACTTACCTTCCCGACAACGGTGCCAAAAACTTGACTTGACTAAAAGATTGATGTCTTCTCCTAAGTGCAGGAGTGTCGAAGTAATAAATAACCCGGCAAGACCAGGGTCGAACCACAAGGAGGTTAAATGTATAAATTATAAATGACAATAAGCACAAAAACAACAAAAAAAAAAAACAACAACAACAACAACAACAAAAATAATAAAGAAAAAGAAGGAGAAGAAGAAGAAGATGAGAACTTCGAGATGAAATATTAATGTAAGGATTAAACAATGATAATAACATATGTCAAGGTTAGAGGTTCCACTAATGGTATGTCAAACAAGTATAGTATAAACTCTTATTAATCAATTGGAAACTACACACAAAGAAAGTTCCAATCAGATTATAAATTCTTAACATGATCACATTAGTTATTTTATTCGATTAATGCTAATACTTGTAAATCTCGTCAGGCATTCATGATTATAACTTATGTTAGCAACAAATCAAGTTCCTTTCATAGCTCAGGTGCTGTTTATACCATATAGTATGAGCTATGAAAGTGCCGAGTATTTGTTGTACCAAGTGTTATACAACATAAATCAAGATTAGTTATTTAACAAGCAAAGTATTAAAGAGTGAACAAGATAACAAATACAAAACATGTTAGTATCAAACATTAAAGTCCATATTGAGTTTACATTATACTTATTCTTACACCATTAGTGTAACCTTTTCACCTTGACATAATAAACTTAGCTAAACACAATAAAAGAAAAAAATAATAAATAAAATATTAACATAAATAAGATAAGAGTTAACTGACACGACTAAAAGATTGAAAAGGCATAAACTTGATATTGTCTTCTCCCAAGTGCAGGAGTGTCGAAGTAATAAATAACCCGGCAAGACCGGGGTCGAACCATAGGGAGGTTAATTGTATAAATTATAAATAACAATAATACAACAACAATAACAATAACAACAATAACAACAATAATAGTAATAACAACAACAACAACAACAACAACAACAATAATAATAATAATAATAATAATAATAATAATAATAATAATAATAATAGTATTAATAGTATTAGTAGTAGTAGTAGTAATAATAATAATAATAATAATAACAATAATAATAATAAAGAAGAAGAAGAAGATGAAGATGAAGATGAGAACTTTGAGAGGAAATATTAACGTAAAGATTTAACAACGATAACAATAAATGTCAAGGTTAGAGGATCCACTAATGGTATGTCAAACAAGTATATTATAAACTTTTATTAGTCAATTGGAAACCACACACAAAGGAGGTTCCAATCAGATGATAGATTGTTAACATGATTACATTAGTCATCTTATTCGATTAATACTAATACTTGTAAATCTCGTCAAGTATTCATGATTATAACTTATGTTAACAACAAATCAAGTTCCTTTCATAGCTCAGGTGTCAGTTATACCATACAGTATGGGCTATGAAAGTGCCAAGCATTTGTTGTACCAAGTGTTATACAACATAAATCAAGATTAGTCATTTAACAAGCAAAGTATTAAAGAGTGAACAAGATAACAAATATAAAACTTGTTAGTATAAAACATTAAAGTCCATATTAAGTTTATACTATACTTATTCTTACACCATTAATGTAACCTTTTCACCTTGACATAATAAACTTAGCTAGACATAATGAAAGAAAGAAAAATAAATAAACAAAATAAGAACATGAATAAGATTAAAGTTAAATAAGTAAATGCAAGGAAATGAAAGGCATAAACTTGATATTAATGAAAACAAAGCATAAACATTACAAAAAATACAAAGAGAGAAAGCAAGAGCATGATCTTGATCTGGACACCAAGATGCCTAAATACATGGCAAATGCCTCCTTTTATAGGGCAAAATTAGGAACTATTGATTTGATGACTAATTGATGAGTGGTCTTGACTTGGTGACAATCCTTATCTTCTCTTGTCTGCCCAAAACGTCATTGATAACGTCAAAATTGGATCCACTAAAAAACATGAAAGTTGTAGGCAATGGTCTTATCTTTCTTGTGTAAAAAATTCAGCTCATTTGGACTTTTAGAACTCCAAATATGGCCAAAATACGGAACAGTGCTTGGGCTAGAGGACAGCTTCGGGTTTCTTTGTTGTTGCAATAATTTGGACTTGAAAATGGCCTTTTTAGATCTTGGGCTCCATATGAAAGTTGTAGGCCTATGTCTTACCTTTCCATCCATATAAAGTAGACCTCAATCTAAGATCTACAACTCCAGATATGACCCAATTACTGAATAATATTTCAGTTTGGATTGCATCGGCATCTCTTTTCTAAGTTTGGTCATCTCTTTGTCC
>NW_011501920.1:5516-27972 GCF_000495115.2 Populus euphratica
TTTCAATTTCAGTTCTATTTTGGTCATCTTTTTGCCCTTGCAATTTAAGTTCTTAAATTCATCAATCAATCCTTTCATTTATGTGATAGGCCTGCATTTAAAATGAACATTTACCACAAATTAAAGGTATATTATATTATTAGATATATTATTATAAAGTATGCTTTAGTTAAGGAGTTATTGATACTTCAAGTGCAAAATGATGACATAAAACCTTGATAAAAAATGCTCTTTTAAGTACTAATCACTAATGCATTGATTAATTGTTGGAATGAACTAATGAAGCTATAATTTGAAAACATAACATTAGAGATGAATATTTTCAATATTTGCAAGCAACCTGGAGATGATAATGATTTATAGGAAGTGGACTTTACTAAATTGAGATTGATGAATCTGATGATTTGCAAATGATTTATTTTCAGAAAGAATCAAAAGCAAGTAATTGGAAACCACAAATTGAGAAATTGTCATCACGATCAATTAAGTCTATACCTTCAAGTGTTCAACCACCCAAACCTAATTTGAAGTCGTTGTCATTCAATCTTAAATACTCATTTTTGAGAGAAAATGAAACTTTTCTGGTAATAATCTTTTCCAAACTTAATGCACATCAAGAAGGTAAGTTATTACAAACTCTGAAAATGCACAAAAATACATTAGGATGGACCATAGCTGACATAAAAGGAATTAGTCCTTTGATTTGTACACACAGAATTTATTTGGAGGAAAATGCTAAACCCTCTAGGGAAATGCAACGAAGGCTCAATCCTAATATGAAAGAAGTGAAAAATAAAGTCATTAAGCTTCTAAATAATGGAATCATTTATCCTATTTCTGATAGCAAATGGGTAAGTCCTACCCAAGTTGTACCCAATAAGTTTGGAGTCATTGTGATAACAAATGAGAACAATGAGTTAATTCCCACTAGGACTGTTACTGGTTAACGCATGTTCATTAATTATAGGAAGCTTAATTTAATGATTGGAAAAGATCATTTTCCTTTACCTTTCATGGATCATGTCCTAGAAAGAGTTGCAGATCATAAATTTTATTGTTTTCTAGATGGCTATTCAGGTTACAACCAAATTGAAATTGCATTGGAAGATCAAGAGAAAACTACTTTCACATGTCCATTTGGTACTTTTGCATATCGAAGGATGCCTTTTGGATTATATAATGCATCAGCCACGTTTCAAAGATGCATGCTCAGTATATTTAGTGATATGGTTGAACATTTTCTTAAGATTTTTATAGATGATTTTTCTATTTTTAGTGATTCATTTGATGATTGTTTGACTAACTTAGAAAAAGTTTTGAGCAGGTGTGAAGAGAAGAATCTTGTACTGAATTGGAAAAAATTTAGTATATCACTTTATGGTAACAAATGGCATTGTACTTGGTCACATTGTTTCATCAAAAGGAATTGAGGTTGACAAATCTAAAATCGAGTTAATTGCTAACTTGCCAACACCAAAATCTATTAAAGATGTTAGATAATTCGTAGGACATGCTGTTTTTTATAGAAGGTTTCATCAAAGATTTTAGTGTAATATCTAAGCCCTTAAGTAACCTTCTAATAAAGGATAATATTTTTTAATGGACTGAACATTGTGAAGAAGCCTTTGTTAAACTTAAAAACTTGCTTACTTGTGCTCCTGTCAATCAACCTCTTGATTGGTCATTACCTTTTGAAATAATGTGTGACACTAGTGATTATGTCGTATGTGCTGTTTTGGGACAAAGAAAAGATAAGAAACCTTATGTGATTTACTATGCAAGTAAAACTTTAAAATAGTGCTCAAATGAATTACACCACCACTAAAAAAGAATTACTTGCAGTAGTATTTGCATGTGAAAAATTCAGGTCTTATCTTGTTGGCTCACCTGTTGTTGTTTTTAGTGATCATGCAACATTGAAATATCTTCTTTTTAATAAAGATTCTAAGGCCAAATTGGTGCAGTGGATTTTGTTACTTCAAGAATTTCATATCACAATCAAAGATAAGAAAGACATCGAAAATGTTGTCATAGATCATTGATCAAGATTGATAACAGATTCGAAAACTAACAAAAGACCAATCGATGACTACTTTCCAGATGAATTTTTACTTTCTGTCTCTACAATGTCTTTGTTTGCTAATATTGTCTATTTTTTTGTTTCAGGACAATTGCCAACTCACTGGAGTACCCAAGATAAAAGAAAGTTCTTGAACGAAGTGAAGAACTTTTATTGGGATGACCCATATTTATTCACATATTGTCCTGATCAAATATTTCAAAGATGCATTCTCGACAATGAGGTAAATAGTGTCATTAAATTTGGTCATTCTGAGACATGTGGGGGTCATTTCTCATCAAGAAAGACAATTGCAAAAATCTTACAAAGTGGATTTTACTAGCCTACCATATTTAAGAACTCACATACATTCTGCAAGTCTTGTGAAAAATTGTCAAAAGTTAGGATCTATATCAAAATGTCACATGATGCCTTTAAAATGAGATTACAAAAATTTACCATGCTAGATGTGCAAGATTGAGGTTGTTAAAGAGTCATGAAATTCCTAAAGATATTCGCTGGTTGATTGAAGCAAAGGTTAGATTATCAAGTGAGTCCTCTAATTTCTTCATTTCACACATACTTAGAACATGTAAAATCACTTTTACAAAGAAACTTCATGTAAAATGACTGAAAGTCTGTCATTAATGTGCTAGATGGACTTGTAATGCACAATGTTGTTCTTTATGAATGGTATCTATAAATCGTGAAGATAAAATACAATTTATTAAGGATGGTCTGAGTAAGGAGTCTTTAGATAATCTTCTATTAACTCTTGAGAGGCATCTTATTGTAGATGTGTATAGTGCAATTCATGATTTGTGGCTCCATTTTCATAAAGAACATGATTGACTTAGTCTTGGGAATCTAACTAAAAACGACCATGTTTGCCAGTTTTTAAGAAAACTGGATGGGAAGCCTATCCTCGACCCATAAAGGGCATTTAAGTCATTCTTAGATGTAAAACCAAGGGAAGATGTGAGCCACAATCACAAATACCTGTAGATACATATGATTTTTCAAAAATAAATAAATAAATAGAGAGAGAGTGTGTGTGTGTGTGTGTGTGAGACTCCAGTTGGCCTACATATAAGTGGTATGATTGTGTTTTTAATTTCTCATCTATAAAATCCTCTCTTCCTTCCTTTCATTGCTACTTAACCCATACATTCAACAAATATAGAAGTGTGTAGAAATGGCAAGTTCCTCAGGTCATCACATAAGAAATATTTGTGTTTTCGATGGATCTAGTCCTGGAAAAGAAAAGGAGTTTTTAGAATCAGCAAGTCATCTTGGTCAGGTGCTAGTTGAGAGAAAGATTCATTTAGTGTATGGGAAAGGTAGTTTTGGGTTAATGGGAGGTGTGTCAATAACTATATTTTTAGGAGGTAGTCAAGTTTTGGGGGTCGTCCCTGAAGCTTTGACACAAGAGGATATCATTGGAAAAACAATTAGAGAGGAACTACAGGTCTCTACAATGTTTGCTCGAATGAATGCAATGTTGAACCATACTGATGTCTTCATTACGTTACCAAGTGGTTTAGGCACATTGGAAGAGATCTTTCATATTTCCTCTTGGGCCTAACTGCATATTCACCATAAACCCTTAGGTTTGTTAAATGTTAATGGTTATTATGATAAGTTATTGTCTTTTCTTGATCATGCTGTGGAACAAGAATTTCTAACATCTTTTACACGACAAATCATAATCTCTGCTGCTATTGCTGAACAATAGATTGACCAACTACAATCTTTCATTCCTGTAATTGATCCCTTTATGAGTCGTATAAATTGGTTATCTAAGAAAAGCCGTAAAAAGTTTAGATTGGATTTGAGTCTTCATTTGTGAATTTTTATCTTTTGGTTTTATTATTGTGTTTTGTTGTTTCTTATATTTGTTTAAATGTGTTCGTTATTTAAGGTGATGTCTTCTATATTCTATCTTTCTACTTTAGGACATTGAGGACAATATTTTGTTTTTGTTTGGGGGAGAAGGTAGTAGTTGATAAAAATAAAATAAAATAAAATTTAACTAATTGTTTTTTTCATTTCATAAAGCATGTGCAAAATTGTTGTTACTAGGATGACAGAGTAAAGGAGCTCTTTTATTAAAGTGACTCTTGAGACGCATCTTAGTAACCATTCTTAACAAGGTTTATTATAATACTTCTTGAAGTATTTAGGTTTACAAACTCTCACATTATTATCACTTAATTCTACTGATATACTCATTTAACATGTATTCTTAAACCTTCATTTTCACACATACACTTTAACATATGATTGTGGGTTGTACATGGGATTATTACATTATTTTTTTTCTTTTGTTAAAGGTAACAACTAAGGGAAAGGGATAACATATAATTTGCAAAAAAAAAAGAGCAAAAAAAAATATAATGATAATAAATATGTAGATAAGTTTGGTTTCGTAGCCTCCTTAACCTAAGCAATTAAGCCCGAATAGGTGTTTTAACTCCTAATACCCTAAAGTCAACTAACTCGAGAGTTATTGGCTCAATGCTTGTTACATAGGTTGAAGAGAAAAGCTTAAGAGAATTAAACATTACATTATCTACGTATTAGTATTTATAACCCGAGTTACTAAGCTCGTAGGGGTGTCTCAACACCTAATGCCCTAAGACCAACTGGTTTGGGAGTCATTAGCCGAAAGCTCGTTACATGGGTTAAAGATGCATTGTGTTTTAAGTTACATTTATATATATTTTTTTTAAAAAAAAGAATCCCAACCCAAGAAAGTCAACCTTAAACATTAAAACAAGAATTTTGTTTTCTTCCAAATAAAGACCCCATATCTATGTGTTGATATATTAAGCACAAAAAAAATGTTTATTAATATCTTGTTTAAGAGGTATTGAGCAGATAGATAAATTTAATGAGAGTTTGTTTATCTAGATAGATTAATAGAAGTTGAATGATGAATACCTTGCTTTGTGGAATTTACAAATTGTTTTTCTATTTTAATGCTTTGATTACTAGGGACTAGTAATAAATTGGTTGGGGGGTGTGACTAATATTTAAAAGTGCATTTTTATCAAGGTTTTATATCATTATTTTGCACTTGAAGTATCAATAACTCCTTAATTAAAACATGTTTCATAATAACATATCTAATAATATAAGATACCTTTAATTTGTGATAAATATTCATTTTAAATGCAGTTCTATCACATAAATGAAAGGATTGATTGATGAATTTAAGAATTGAAATTGAAAGGACAAAAAGATGGCCAAACTTAGAAAAGAGATGTCGGTGTAGTCCAAACCAGAATATTGTTCGGTAATTAGGTCATATCTAGAGCTGTAGATCTAAAATTTAGATATATTTTATAAGGATGGAAAGGTAAGACAGAGACCTAAACTTTCATATGGAGCCCAAGATTTACAAAAGCCATTTTCAAATCCAAATTGTAGCAACAACAAAGAAATCTGAATTTGTCTTTCAGTCCGAGCACTGTTTAGTATTTAGCCCATATCTGGAGTTCTAGAAGTCCAAATGACCTCAATTGTTTACCCTAAAAAGCTGAGATAAGTTCCTACAACTTTCATATTTTCAAGTGGTTTCAATTTTGACGTTATCAATGACGTTTTGGGCAAACAAGAGAAAATAAGGATTGTCACCAAGTCAAAAGTTGGCCACCCACTCATCAATTAGTCATCAAATCAATAGTTTCTAATTTTGGCCTATAAAAGGAGGCATTTGCCATGCATTTAGGCATCTTGGTTTTAAGATCAAGATCATGCTTTTGCTTTCTGTCTTTGTATTTTTTGTAATGTTTATATTTTGCTTTCATCAATATCAAGTTTATACCTTTTATTTCCTTTCATTTACTTAGTTTACTTTTATCTTATTTATGTTCTTATTTTATTTATTTATTTTTCTTTCTTTCATTATGTTTAGTTAAGTTTATTATGTCAAGGTGAAAAGATTACACTAATGGTGTAAGAATAAGTATAGTGTAAACTTAATATGGACTTTAATGTTTGATACTAGCATGTTTTGTATTTGTTATTTTGTTCACTCTTTAATACTTTGCTTGTTAAATGACTAATCTAGATTTATGTTGTATAACACTTGGTACAACAAATACTCGGCACTCTCATAGCTCATATTGTATGGTATAACCGATACCTGAGCTATCAAAGGAACTTGATTTGTTGTTAACATAAGTTATAATCATGAATGCCTGACGAGATTTACAAGTATTAGCATTAATCGAATAAAATAACTAATGTGATCATGTTAACAATTTATAATCTGATTGGAACTTTCTTTGTGTGTAGTTTCCAATTGAATAATAAGAGTTTATACTATACTTGTTTGACATACCATTAGTGGAACATCTAACCTTGACATTTGTTATTATTATTGTTTAATCCTTACATTAATATTCCATCTTAAAGTTCTCATCTTCATCTTCATCTTCATCTTCTTCTTCTTCTTCTCCTTCTTTTTCTTTATTGTTATTGTTATTATTATTGTTATTGTTATTGTTATTGTTATTGTTGTTGTTGTTGTTGTTGTTATTATTGTTATTGTTGTTGTATTATTATCATCTATAATCCCTGTGATTCGACCTAGTCTTGCCGAGTTATTTATTACTTCAATACTCCTACATTTGGAAAAAAACATTAATGTTTTAGTCGTGTCACCCCTCCAAGTTTGGGAAATAGTAAAATGATACAATTAAGAACCAAATAAATTCCTTTGATAAAAAACTAAACAAACATTAACTAGTACACATCTTATACTTGGAAAAAATAGACATTTAAAAAGCTTAAAAGCTAAAACAAACATAATTTCTTGTAGAAAATTTCAATGCATGGATGGTTGGATAATATGAAAAGATCATATTTTGAACTTGAAAACCAGGTAAATTTATTTTTCCATGCAATGAAAAGATGAAAATTCATGCTCAAAGTTTGTTAACAGACAGAAACATCAACAAGAACTTCATTTTTTTGTTTTGTTAACCCAACATGACACTCTTGTGTCAAAGGACGTGCATTTTCTGTGTAGGTCACTTGCTGTCCTGGGCATGCAAGTGTTGATGCACAATCTATAGTTGGAAGGGGAGGAATAGCGAAAGGTACTGATTTCTTCAGTTATGTGCTTGGTTCTCTCTTTCTTGATGAAACCATACACGCATGCCCATTGTAATTTAGGTTGAGGATTTTCTTTGCTATAAATTGTCTCTTTCTTTTTGGTTTTTTTTTTTAAATTCTTGTGAAAATTAATTTAAACCCAGCATCATCTCCAAATTGACATTACATTCCTAGGTATAAAAAGTTTTTCATTTCACAAGAGAACTCGTCTGTGGATGCCAACGCAATCGAGTAAAGTGGCAGTTGTGAATTGCTAGAAGGACCGTAGAATTTGGTGTGATTTGCTGATAACCTGAAAACAGAGACATCGGCTCAGGTAAGCTTGTGTTACGTTCTGGGACCCTGTTGATAAACGTACCGCTGCATTATTTCCAGAAAAGCGCTTTCATGGAGCAGCCCCATATGTATCGATCCAGTTCCTTTAGTATTCTGTTGTTTCATCAAGCCCTTCCCGTCAACGTTGGTGATGAACTCTATTTCTAATGGTAGTTTTTTCTTTTCACAAAAACAAGAAAGAGAAACAGCCTTCTGACGGGGAGAGTTGCATCTAATACTTTCCAGCAAAACCAGAAAAGCAAAATAATGAACGGTTATGTACACCAGTAACTTCACAATGAACAGTTACGCACATTCAGCCATCTACTACCGTTGTGGTAGCACTTTCATGCTTGTCATGGAGGGCGTTTTGCGTCCGGCATGAACACTTCCACAAGAAAATGGTAGAAGAGTTGTGAGGAAATTCTGGGCCAGCTAAGTTCAACGCTTCTCACTTGTTTCAGTCGATACATGTGATTGATTTCTGGATGTTGAAAAATTCTTTTGCAATTCAAGATTTGACATCCGCTCACCTTCCAATGCTCGCTCAAGCTGTAACATGTCAGTCAAATTATGAGGTTATGCTAACGATATTATTGCTTCATGAAAACTGGAATAAATAGTCGTGCGCCAAGGGTACATAGGAAGGGTATAAAAAATAAAAAAAATACAAGTACCTTAGCTGCCCTGGCACTCCATTCCCCTAAAATAGCCCTCAGCCTTTCATTCTCTTCCACGTACTATTCCAGCATTTCATCAATCAAAGCACAAAAGTGCAATCCCAAAACACAGATACAAATCAGAATGCATCCTTTATTAAAGAACTGCGGGCAACAATTAAAGCAGTACCATGGAATTTTGCGACCTCAAACAATGACCACATGCATGTATGGATTAATTACTATGAGAATATCGGCCTTAACATTGCTGGGCTAGAAACTTCAACAAAGTAGTAAATTACAGTATATTTATGTAGCTTTGCTTTTCGCTGTAGTGAGCTAATGAGTGCTCACGAGAGAGAACTTTTGGTAATGCTGGGACATGCATTCTGACATGTATTTCATGGAAATGACACGAGCCAATGTGTGCATGCATTTGGACATGACTTTTCAAGGAAAGAAGAAGACAATAAGTTCACCCAATAGCGATATTTTCCTTCACAAAAGAAAATGAAACAGGACAAAAGCATGAAAGCTGAGTTTGCATCTCTCAATTTCTCAAGGAATAGTGCCCAATATTCCCTAATTATTATAACATGCCTGGCCGATTAGTAGACTTCATCTTTTCATTTTAAAAACATGCAGTTAGCTTTCTTTAACAGTACATTGTTAGCAGAAACATCTTTATTATGATAATGTTGTCCTTTTAGTGAAGCATTGGGTTTTTAGCAATAAAGTTAATACATACGGCCAGGATTCTGGAGAACAAGCACAACACTCCAAAATTCTAGGGTTGAATCTGTGGATGATACCTGATTGTTTGTGGTGCGCACCTGCTGAAGTTCAGAGTCCCTCTCAGCTATCAAAGATCGAGCAAGCCTTAGCTCAGATTGTAATTGATTCATCTGTACATTGAGAAGGTGGATGAGGTCAAATGGTTGTTGAACCAGTGCCTCATTTAATTTTAATAGCAATGGAAGGCAAGGTATATCAGCAGTCCATGGATTGGTTGAACTTTCCACAACTGACTGATTATACTCCAAGAGCATTATGAGCTACAGCACCATAGCTGATTATGCTACATCTTGCTCAAAAAGATAATCAAATATCCTTCTGATATTAAATACATTTTCTGTAATAACGAGAAGAAAAGGCCCTGATCGTTTACAAATATCCATAGAAATCTTCATCTTTTGACAAAAAGAGATAATTAAAACTTTCTGCTTTAGTTTCCTAACCCATTGGTTCCTACATCATCAATTTTGCATGTGAAATAATTTCCTCACTTAAAATTGAATTGTCAAAATTCTCCTGACGCTTATGTGACCTAAAATAACAATCAAGTGATTTCACTTAGGAGCCAAAGTCATCTGACACTAACAATGAGCTTTTGATATATTGCCTAAAATACAATCCACCCATTACAGCACAAATAAGGAGTAGGTAGAAGTAGCAATGACAGCATGGACGATGGGGAAAATTAAATATCCCATACAGATAATTCTACACAGTATTGTGTATGTAGGAGATGTTCTTTAATCTGTAAGGTGATATTGTAAGACACGTTAAGTGAATTCTCTTTTTGCTTATTTAAGGAATTGAATGCTAAAGGACAGAATTTTATCATGTACCTCAGCAGAAAGCGTCCGTAATTCCTGTTCACGAGCTGCTAACAGATGGGCAAGATCAACCTGGAAAAGCAGACAACAGCAATCATTATCATTATTTTTCAGAAAACCATTCCATTCCATGCCATACTGAAGTGCAGTTAATAGTTGTGATATATAGAGGTCATTTAGTCATTTAAATATCATTAAGCCATGTTACAAATTTCAAGGTGTGAAAGCAGTCGTCTGTTCTTGAGGGCTCAGATAACTGCAATTACATTATGGACCTCTACATTCCTTTACATTGTGATTTTATGAAATCCACAGTAAAGAAGTTAAATAATTAGCAGTATGACTATCACCTGAGGTGTACTCCCATCATCAGAGCGTTCATATTTGCTTAAGCACTCTTGCAATCTAAGAACCTGCTTGAAGTATTAATGAGAATTTACCAAAAAAAAGAAGAAAATCAGTTAAATTGGTGCCAATAAATTAACTAACCACGCCAATTAGAGAGGATCATTGCCCATAACTTTCAGTAACCAATGTGTATTTGTTAAAGCCAACAACATTAAGAGAGTGGGGACATAAAAACTAATGCTATAATAGGTTTCACTAACAAGCTCAAGAGTGCAGCTATGTAAAACCAGTGCAATCATAGATTTTAATAATCTAAAACCTCCTAATACAGGCTCTTATATATGAACTCACAAAATATGTAACCTTTAACAGATCAGATCAGGGAACAAAGCACCCATGTTGCCAACACTGACAAATTTTGGACTGAAACTTAATTGAGTTTAGCATACCTCCTCACTCAAGAAATGAAGGTTCTCACGCTGATATTGCAGCAAAGCCATTTGCTGATCAGAAAGTCGACTGCCATCATGGTACCTGTTTCACCAAATGGTACTTAGTGGAGTGTCATCTATTTTTTCACATACAACAAATAAAATAGTGATATCTTCAACTTTGAGTTTCTATATGAACTAATACATTGGAATTGGGATTTCTATCTATATGCCACCAACTGCAACAATGAAAAAATCAGAATATTGAAAAAATGGATAGCTCCAGATGCAACAAATAATCTTACAAGAACACCATCATGCTTTGTAAGTTAAAAAAAAAGTACAGAGTCTGTTTCATTCTGAAGCTTAAGAAATAGGCAGGGGTTTCTGGAAAAACAAAATAAGAATACAACTACCTCAAACCTTCTAAAGGACTTGATTGTTGAAGTGGAGAATATAGTGACTTCAAAATGTCAGGTTCAGAGTTAAGTGAATTGTACTGGTGTAAGTAACCTGCAAGTGCATGCAGAAAAGCAATGAGGGAAAGAACTGCGATGAAAGTTTTATAATATACAATAGAACATTGACTTATGAGTTTAAATTCAGTAAACAGGTATGAACAGTAGAGATCTTGAACTGGCAAAGATAAAATGATCTCAAGGCTATCTAATTTTGCATTCCAGAAGAAAATCCCATTTCAAATGCTCAGTACTGTCATGTGATAGCTTTTACAGAGTATCTTGTTCATAGGAAAGCTTAAGAAGTTCAAAATGGATGCTTCTTGTAATCGTGCATGCTCCATGGATCTAAGGAATTTCCAAAAGCATTTTTTTATTCAAACTGAAGTTTCAATCCTTACGAGAATAGCTACACAATGTCAAAATCCTGGGTGAAGGAAGTGTATAGATAAAGAATTTGCAAATATTCCACACTAGATCTGGATGAGGAAAGAGTTGTCTAACAAGCACCCTATAAAGTTTGATTATTGACAATAGCTTTTTTCACAGTACCAGCGCTACATAAATAATGTTAAACTCAAAACACTACAAGGATTGTATAGGCTCACCAATATAGACGCTCATAAATGATGCAGCACATATTGCTTCAGCCAACATATTAATCCTGCAGATTTAATGAGAAGGAAAATGAATTTTCACAGCATAGTTAGAAAAAAGCAATACAGAGCAGGAAAATTTCCATTTTATCTAATGAGAGAACAGATCAGATACGATGTTACTTGTGAATAATAGGATCACAGCTCAATATCATTAACAATAATAGGACATATCTTGAAAATGAAGCAATTGAGATGCACATCAGCAAAGCAAATAATGTCCAGACCTCAGTAATGTAGAGACTGAAAGGAAACTGATATAGGGTCTCCATACCATGACAAGCAGCATAGTAGCAGTTCCTAGAATTTGAATAAACAATCATTACAATGATATCAATAAAAATTATGATATGAAATAATAGATTTACATTAATTAACTTGTAGATGATACAATAGCAAAATCTCTTATTTAACTATAGCTGAAATATGTCAAAATATTCCAGAGTAATGGACAAACTTAATGATAGAATGATTGCAGTACCAACCCTCACAAATTATATCCAAATTTTACCATGAGACCTAATTTTTCAAGTCATTGAGTTGAGAAATCCAGGACGGAGAGGAGAAATATGGAGTTGTACAGACGACCAAAAAACCATGGTCAAATAGATAGACATATGAGATGATAAGGACAGAACTTAAAATCATGTCCTTACCATACGCAGTAATGGCAAATGGTAAGCGAACAATATGCTTCAACTTCTGGCTAAAACTGTAATAACCCTACAAAACAAATAAGAGACTGAGATGGTTTGTATAGCAGGTAAACGTTGTTCAAAAGAGCCCACGATTTAAGAATCCAACAGCTCTACAGAGAAACAGAAATGTCAAAAAAGCCAAATCAAACATTTGCTGCGGGTTTCCCAGGAGTTATCTTAAAGAGCAACATTTAGGCTGGGAGAAAATTACATGGAACAGGCATCAAAATAACATTTGTTTGACGAATATAAACTGCGCTTTCATTCCATAAAGAAATCCCAATAAGAGCAGCAAAAAGGCTATCGAGTGGACCCCTATACATCTAAAAATGAACTTATTACATTGAATTAGAGTAGGAAGGTAGTGGACATTACCTGCAACCGTATTTTCTGAACTTGAGAAACGAAATACTGCTGAAAGATGCCTGAAGGAAGAAACGAAATGAATCTACTCTCTCTTAAGCATATCGTATTTGCCAAGATTTAATGGATAGATAGATATACCTGTGAGTATAAGAAGAACAACATCACAACTGCAAAGCAAAGACGGAACCAAATGCTTTATAGGGCGAAAGATATATGGAGCTCCGGCTGCCAAAACAGCATAACCTGCCTAAAATTAATTAATACCATTACTAATAATAACAATAATTGAAGAGGAATTAGAAAGGATACAGTACTTGCCAGTAGAGCACAGTAAACGATAGCACCAAAAATACTCCTGGATTTCCGGTGACCGAATAGAGGAGCCTCCTGCACTATATCTAAGAAACTGCAATTGCAACCAGCACAGAATGCTTATTATAATCAATTGGAAATATTGTTATTTTGATAAATATTTGATAAACTTACAGAGCGTTTTCTTCACGAGACGTTGATGAGGAATTGCCCGGTCTCTCTGTCGACATCTTCTTCTTCGCTTTTCTTTTTTTGTTGATGGATCAATCAAGCTTTTTCTGTGAATTTTTGTTTCTTTTTCCTGGTTTGACATTAATTGAAATCATTTTCAACGCTGGATATGGGCTGTTAATGGGCTTTACGTTGTCCCATTGCCCGGGCCGAACCTTTAATATTTATCTATCTTAACGTAAAGATAGATAAAATTTTAATGCCATGTCATCTTTGAGGATTCATGTTTCCACCTTTCTCTCCCGCCTGTTTTGAATTTATTATTTATAATTCATATTGGCTATGCAAGTAAAGCAAATTTGTCATCAATCAGGATTTTCTAGCTGCCTTTTACCATGAATTTGCAAAGCATACGGATTATCTTTACCGGGTTCTTCCTTCACTTAACGTGTCTTATAGAAATATAGGTCTAATTTTAAAATCGAGACTGAATTAATCTTTCTCTTTTAACTTCAATTTTTTTTTTTTTAAGGAGAAACTAGGGTGTGTTTGAGATAGATGTATGGTTTGCTTTTTTAGGAGAATCCATAGGGAAAAAAAAAACACATGTAAAGCTTGCTTTCAATCATGGCTTTTTGTACATTAAAAAGGTTGAATATTAAAAAAAAAAAATCACAACACGTAACCAGATTATGCAACCAAATACTTTTTAATCATTGTCTTTTTCTCTACGACAAGCAACCAAATACTTTTTAATCATTGTCTTTTTCTCTACGACAAGCCTACCTATACTCTTATGAAACAAACTTGGTTGCCTTTTATTTTTCTTTATAACTAATCATCATCTTTTTTTTTCTTGAAAAAATTTTTTTTTGTTCATTTATTAATATTAACTACTTTAGATTATAGAAAGGATTAAAAGTGGGAGTCTGGGTTGGCATATATGTTTTTGGAATGATATTATATTGGTTTCCGAAACATATAGATGCAACAAAAATAATAAATTTAAAACTTTTCAAGAGTCCAAAAGATCCCATTATACATATTTAAAGTTGTTTTAAGTTTTTATGTAAAGATCACATGAAAATCAGATGTTGTTTTTGGCTTTGAGTATTTGCTTCAAAAGCAATATTGTCGCAAACTACAAGTTGTATAATTGTTCGGCCTCTGACAGTAATTCACTCAAACCACTAATAAGAAATCTTCTAAATTCTTTTGAAAGAAAGAAATTGTTATATCTTAGAATGCTATTTTTTATTTTTATTTTTTGTATTTTAGGTATTTCAGCATTATACTTAACTCACAATCCATGAAAAATAAAAGGCATAACTTTTTATCTATAGAAAAACGACACGATGAAAAGATTAATGTCTTCTCCCAAGTGCAGGAGTGTCGAAGAAATAAATAACCCGGCAAGACCGGGGTCGAACCACAGGGAGGTTATTTGCACAAATTATAAATAACAATAATACAACAACAATAACAATAACAATAACAACAACAACAACAACAACAACAACAACAACAACAATAATAATAATAATAATAATAATAATAATAATAATAATAATAATACTAGTAGTAGTAGTAGTAGTAATAATAATAATAATAAAGAAAGAGAAGAAGAAGAAGATGATGAGAACTTGGAGATGGAAAATTAATGTAAAGATTAAACAATAATAATAACAAATGTCAAGGTTAGAGATTCCACTAATGATATATCAAACAAGTATAGTATAAACTCTTATTATTGAATTGGAAACCACACACAAAGGAGGTTCCAATCAGATTATATATTGTTAACGTGATTACATTAGTCATCTTATTCAATTAATGCTAATACTTGTAAATCTCGTCAAGCATTCATGATTATAACTTATGTTAACAACAAATCAAGTTCCTTTCATAGCTCAGGTGTCGGTTATACCATACATTATGGGCTATGAAAGTGCCAAGCATTTGTTGTACCAAGTGTTATACAACATAAATCAAGATTAGTCATTTAACAAGCAAAGTATTAAAGAGTGAACAAGATAACAAATATAAAACATGTTAGTATCAAACATTAAAGTCCATATTAAGTTTACATTATACTTATTCTTACACCATTAGTGTAACCTTTTCACCTTGACATAACTAACTTAGCTAGATATAATGAAAGAAAGCAAAATAGATAAACAAAATAAGAACATAAAAGTTAACTAAGTAAAGGAAAGGAAATGAAAGGCATAAACTTAATATTAATGAAAGCAAAGCATAAACATTACAAAAAATACAAAGAGAGAAAGGAAGAGCATGATCTTGATCTGGAAACCAAGATGCCTAAATACATGGCAAATGCCTCCTTTTATAGGCCAAAATTGAGAACTATTGATTTGATGACTAATTGATAAGTGGGTGGCCAACTTTTGACTTGGTGACAATCCTTATCTTCTCTTGTCTGCCCAAAACGTCATTGATAACGTCACAATTGGAGCCAGTTGCAACATGAAAGTTGTAGGCAATTGTCTCAGCTTTCTTGTGTAAATAATTCAGCTCATTTGGACGTCTAGAACTCCAGATATGGCCAAAATACTGAACAGTGCTCGGGCTGGAAGACAGATTCGGGCTTCTTTGTTGTTGCTACAATTTGGACTTGAAAATGACATTTTTAGACTTGGGATCCATATGAAAGTTGTAGGCCTATGTCTTACCTTTCCATCCATATAAAGTAGACCTAAATCTGAGATCTACAACTCTAGATATGACTCAATTACCAAACAGTATTCTGGTTTGGATTGCACCAACATCTCTTTTCTAAGTTTGGTCATCTCTTTGTCCTTTCAATTTGAGTTTTTAAATTCATCAATCAATCCTTTCATTTATATGATAGTCCTACATTTAAAATGAATATTTACCATAAATTAAAAGTATCTTATATTATTAGATACGTTATTATAAAACATGCTTTAGTTAAGGAGTTCTGATACTTCAAGTGCAAAATGATGATATAAAACCTTGATAAAAATGCACTTTTAAGTACTAATCACACCCCCCAACCATCAGTTGACTTTAGGGTATTAGGTGTTAAAACACCCCTTTGGGCTTAATACCTTAGGTTAGGGAGGTTACGAAACCAAACTTATCTACATTTTTATTATCATCATTTTTTCTTTTTCTTTTTTTTTTCATGTTTTTTTTTCTTAATTATATACAATCCATTTCCCTTAGTTGTTACCTTTAACAAAAGAACATAAATAATATAATAATTCAATATGCAACCCACAATCATATGTTAAAGTGTGTGTGTGTAAATTAAGGTTTAAGAATACATGTTAAATAAGTATGTGAGCAGAATTAAGTGATAACAATGTGAGAGTTTGTAAATCTGAATATTTCAGGAAGTATTATAATAGACCTTGTTAAGAATGGTTACTAAGATGCGTCTCAAGAGTCACTTTAGCAAAAGAGCTCATTTACTCTGCCATCTTAGTAACAACAATTATGCACATGCTTTATGAAATGAAAAATAATTTTTTTTTATCAACTACTACCCTCTCCCCCCAACCAAAACAAGACATTGTCCTCAATGTTTTAAGGTAGGAAGATAGAGTATAGAAGATATCACCTGAAATAACGAACACCGACAAACCTGAAACACACTAATACAAACATAAGAAATAACAAAACACAATAATAAAACCAAAAGACACAAAAATTCACAAATGAAGGCTCAAATCCAATCTAAGTTTTTTACGGCTTTCCTTAGATGACCAATTTATGCGACTCACGGAAGGATCAATCACAGGAATGAAATATTGTAGTTGGTCAATCAATTGTTCAGCAGTAGTAGCAGAGATTATGATTTGTCGTGCAGAAGATGTTAGAAATTCCTGTTCCACAACATGATCAAGAAAAGACAACAATTTATCATAATAACCATTAACATTTAACAAACCTATGGGTTTATGGTGAATGTGCAGTTGAGCCCAAGAGGAAATATGAAAGATCTCTTCCAATGTGCCTAGACCACCTGGTAAAGCAATGAAGGCATCAACATGGTTAAACATTGCATTCATTCGAGCTGACATTGTGGAGACCTGAAGTTCCTCTCCAATTGTTTTTCCAATGATGTCCCCTTGTGCCAAAGCTTCAGGGACGACCCCCAAAACTTGACTACCTCCTAAAAATGCAGCTATTGACACACCTCCCATTAACCCAAGACTGCCTCCCCCATACACTAAATGAATCTTTCTCTCAGCTAGCACCTAACCAAGATGATTTGCTGATTCTAAAAACTCCTTTTCTTTCTCAGGACTAGATCCACCGAAAACACAAATATTTCTTATTTGATGACCTGAGGAACTTGCCATTTCTACACACTTCTGTATTTGTTGAATGTATGGGTTGAGTAGAAATGAAAGGAAGGAAGAGAGGGTTTTATAGATGAGAAATGAGAAAGGCAATCATAACACCTATATGTAGGCCAGCTGGAGTCTCACACTCTCTCTCTCTCTTTTTATTTGTTTATTTATTTACTTTTAAAAAAAAAAGCATGTGTATGTACATGTAGTTGTGATTGTGGCTCACATCTTCCCTTGGTTTTACATCCAAGAACGGCTTAAACGCCCTCTATGGGTCGGGGATAGGCTTCCCATCCAGTTTTCTTAAAAACTGGCAAACAGGGTCTTTTTTAGTCAGATTCCCAAGACTAAGTCGATCATGTTCTTTATGAAATAGTGGTCATAAATAATGAATTGCACAATACACATCTCCACTAGGATGCGTCTCAAGAGTCAATAGAAGATTATCTAAAGACTCCTTACTCAGGTCATCCTTAATGAATTGTATTTTATCTTCACGGTTTATAGATACCATTCCTAAAGAACGACATTGTGTATTACAAGTCCATCTAGCACATCGATGACAGACTTTCAGTCGTTTTGCATGATGTTTCTTTGCAAAAGTGTTTTTACCTGTTTCAGGATGTGTGAAACGAAAAAGTTAGAGGACTCACCTGATAATCGGACCTTTGCTTCAATCAACCAGCGAATATCTTCAGGAATTCCATGATTCATTAACAATCTCAATCTTACACATCTAGCATGGTAAATTTTTGTAATCGCATTCTGAGGTAGAGCGGGAAAATACTTTTTCAATTTTTCAAGATTAATGTCCATTTTCAAATGAGAATTAGAAGAGAGATTCAAAGAATTGCACAAATATATACACAAATATTAGTTATTGTGGGAAACTGAAAGAACCGACTTAAGTCACGGAGTACCGTTGTCCGCCATTTGACCGGGGTGAGAGAAACTAGCAAAAATCACTCAAAAAGAAGCACAAAAAAGAAAATATGAGAAAAACAAAATAATCAATCTTTATCTACAAGATCATTCAAACCAGCTGATTCATTTTCACTAGGAAAATTATCAAAGTAAGCTTTCAAACGATGTCCATTTTCCTTAAAATCATTGTCATTCATTGAATTCTCAATATCACAGGCCCCATAAGGATTGCTCCATCTTAATCTTAGCTCTTTAGGGAATGCATAGAGTTGAGAATTATAAAACAAAACTTTTTGACCAGTGTCAATTTTTTGACAATTTTCACAAGTTTTGCAGAATGCATGTGAGTCTTTGAACATGGTGGGCCAATAAAATCCACTTTGTAAGATTTTTGCGGTTGTCTTTTTTGACAAGAAATAACTTCCACATGCTTCAAAATGACAAAGTTTAATGACACTACTTACCTCATTGTCAGGAATGAATATTTGAAATATTTCATCAGGACAATATTTGAATAAGTTAGGGTCATCACAATAAAAGCTCTTCACTTCGTTCAAAAACGTTTCTTTGTCTTGAGTACTCCAATCAGTTGGCAAATCTCCTAAAGCAAGAAAATTGATATTTTTATCATACCAAGGCATTGGACTAAGAGAAAGTAAGGATTCGTTAGGAAAGCAATCATCGATTGGTGTGATGCTAGATGTCGAATCTATTGTCAGTGTTGACAAAAGATTCGTATCAACATTTTTTGTGCGTTTATTATCCGTGATTTCTTCCTCAGAATAAATCATTTGCAAATCTTCAGATTCATCTAACTCATTTTTACTTAAAGTAGATTCAAGTTGATCATAAACTAATTCGTCAATATGATTTACTTCTTGTAAATCATTATCATCTCCAGGTTGCTTGCAAATGTTGAAAATATTCATCTCCAATGTCATGTTTCCAAATGATAGCTTCATCAGTCCATTCCTACAATTAATCAATGCGTTAGAGGTTGCAAGAAACGGACGTCCTAAAATAATAGGAAATGAATTACATGCTTCAACAGGTTCTGTGTCCAAGACAATAAAATCCATAGGATAAATGAATTTATCGACTTGTACTAACACATCTTTAATTATTCCTCTAGGCACTTTTATAGATCTATCAGCAAGTAAAAGAGTTATAGAAGTTGGTTTTAACTCACCTAGATTGAGACTCTGAAAAACTGAATATGGAAGTAAATTCACACTAGCACCAAGATCAAGTAAGGCTCTTTCAATTTTATGCTCTCCAATAAAGCAAGAAATTGTAGGACAACCAGGGTCTTTATATTTCAAAGCATTATTGTTCTGAAGAATAACACTTACTTGTTCGGCTAGAAAGGCTTTCTTTTTCACATTCAGTTTCCTCTTCATAGTGCATAGATCTTTCAAAAATTTAGCATAGGAAGGAACCTGTTTAATAGCATCCAACAAAGGTATATTGATCCTTACCTGTTTGAAAATTTCAAAAATTTCAGAGTTGTGATTGACTTTTCTTTGTTTGGTCATGGCATGAGGAAATGGAAGTGCTGGTGGTGAATCAGTCGTTTCTTTGTAATTTTCAGATTCAACCCCTTCCTTACCCTCAGAGATTGACTCATCATCTTTCTCATAAGGTTCAAGAGAGGGTTTTTTAATAACCTTACCACTGCGCAGAGTAGTGACTGATTTGACTTGATTCATGTGTTGGTTTCCGGAACTACTTGCATTTGCATTATATTGCCCCTTGGGATTTTGTTGTGGTTGAGATGGAAACTTACCTTTCTCTTGGAAACTGAGAGCAGATGTTAATTTTGCAAGAGTATCTTTAAAATCTGTCATGTTTTGAGCAAGTTGAGTATTGATTGTCTCTTGCTTTTCAATGAATGCATGCAATGTTTCCTCAAGATTTCTTATAGGAGGTGGAGCATAATGAGGTGCATATGCATGAGAATTTTGGAAATTATGGTGTGCTTGAAACGGTGGTTGTGAAGTTTGTGCATTGTTGTTCTCACTCTTCCAGCTAAAATTTGGGTGATTTCTCCAACCAGGGTTGTATGTTTGGGAGTATGGGTTGTGGTTAGCCCTTTGGAAATTGTTTAAAGCATGGGCTTGTTCATGGTGACATTCCTTAAAAGAAGGCAAGGTTGGACAGTTACTGGTTGAGTGTTCATTTGTTTCACAGATTTGACACACAATGTTTTCAACAGATTTTAATTGACCACTCTTTTTCAATTCTAGTGCCTCGACTTTTCTAGCTAAAGATGCAAACTTGGCTTGAAGGTCATGATCTTCCTTAAGGTTGTACATACCTCCACTAGATATATGAGGTTGAGTTTTACTCGGTGCCTCATAAGTACCCGCGGTGTCCCAATTTTGAGCATTTTCAACTAACAAGTCTAAGTACTTCATTGCTTTATCAGGGTCTTTATCTTTAAAAGTTTCATTGCACATCAATTCAACCATTTGCCTATCTTTAGGTGTTAACCCTTCATAAAAATGTGAAACCAATATCCATGTTTCAAAACCATGATGAGGGCAAGTACTAAGCAAGTCTCGATACCTATCCCAACATTGGTAAAATGTTTCTCCTCGTTTTTGAGTGAAAGTGGTGATTTGTCTCTTGAAAGAGTTTGTTCTATGAGATGGGAAAAACTTCTTTAAAAATTGTTGTTGCATTTCATCCCAAGCACGAATGGATCCTGGTCTTAAATTTTGTAGCCATGTTTTAGCTTTATCTTTTAATGAAAAAGGGAAAAGTTTTAATCTGATGGTGTTCATGCTACAATTTAAATTATTATATGTGTTGCAGACCTCTTCAATTTCCCTTAAGTGCAAGTATGGATTTTCCAATTCTAAACCATGAAAAGAAGGTAAAAGTTGAATAATACCTGGTTTAAAATTAAAATGAGATGCATCGGGAGGAAAAATTATGCATGATGGTGAACTTATTCTTGTGGGATTCATGTGGTCTCTAAGTGTTCTAGCACGATTATTCTCATTATTTTCATTATGAAGTGATTGATTATCTTCTTCGGCCATATTTTTTGAAAATGATGAGGATACCCTACAAAGTCTACCACTTGATGTTCATGACCACACTCTCATGCACGTGTAGGAATAAAATAACAAAGAAGAAGAAGAAAGCAAAAGAAGGAGGAAGAAAACAAAATAAAAAGAAACAAAGTTATATACAAGAAAAGTGAAAAGAGAAAATAAAATAAATACTATAATTTATTTTTGGCTAATTTTAGAAATTTATTCAATCAAGTTTGTATTTGATTTTTTATGTCTAGAATTGTAATTCATTGTATAAATTACACTCTAGTCTTCAATTTCTATAATTTATTTATAATCAACTTATACTTGATTAATCATCTCATTTTCATTTCTGACTAATGATTCTTATATGTGTCATCTATTAGGTTTTCTAATAAGTTGGCACAAATATAAATCATAATCCTAAATAAAATAAAAATAAATAAATAAATAAATTATCAATTCAATAATTGATTGATTTATATTTGAAGATTAAGTACAATGTTTAGTAACATATTGATTAGTACTTAAAAATGCATAAGTCATACGTAGTATGACTTAACCTTTTAGTGACTAATTTCTCAATGTAAGTATTATCCATTCATCAATAATATTTTGATTTTGTTGTTATAATATGAAGTATGTCTACTATATCACATCATGTTGGTTTTCAATACCATAGTTATTGATTCTTTAAGTATGATTTGAAACTCTTTTCAAATCTCATTTTGACACGACGAAAAGATTGATGTCTTCACCCAAGTGCAGGAGTGTCGAAGTAATAAATAACCCGGCAAGACTGGGGTTGAACCACAGGGAGGTTAATTGTACAAATTATAAATAATTATAAACAAGAACAATAACAACAATAATAAGAGTCATAACAATAATAATAATGATAACAATAATAATAATAAAGAAAAAGAAGG
>NW_011501920.1:28846-29246 GCF_000495115.2 Populus euphratica
TTCAATTTCAATACTTAAACTCATTAATCAATCCTTTCATTTATATGATAGGCCTGTATTTAACATGAATATTTACCCTAAATTAAAGGTATCTTATATTATTAGATATGTTATTATAAAACATGCTTTAGTTAAGGAGTTATTAATACTTCAAGTGCAAAATGATGATATAAAACCTTGATAAAAATGCACTTTTAAGTACTAATCACATTTCATCTTGCATAAGGAATATGACACGACCAAAATATTAATGTCTTCTCCTAAGTGCAGAAGTGTCGAAGCAGTAAATAACCCAACAAGATCGGGGTTGAACCACAAGGAGGTTAACTACATAAATTATAAATAACAATAATATAACAACAATAGTAGTAGTAGTAGTATTAGTAGTAATAGTAGTAGT
>NW_011501924.1:0-1222 GCF_000495115.2 Populus euphratica
ATCCTTACAATTTAAGTTCTTCAAGGCATCAATCAATCCTTTCATTTATGTGATAGACCTGCATTAAAAATAGACAGTTACCACAAATTATAGGTATCTTATATTATTAGATACATTATTATAAAACATCTTTTAGTTAAGGAGTTATTGATACTTCAAGTGCAAAATGATGATATAAAACCATGATAAAAATGCACTTTTAAGTACTAATTAATAGCATTAATTTCTTTAATTGATACCTAATTGCATCCTTTCATGTCTAATTGCTTCAATTGGACAAAATCCTCAATCATAGCAATTACTTATAAAATTCAATGTCAAATACTAATTAAATTCTCATTAGTTCAATCAAAGTTAATAGCAACTCTTCCATCAATTTATATCTAATTGCTTCAATGGAAACAAATTCTCAATTATCTTAATTAACCAAAAACTTCAATGTAAAACCCTAATTAATCTTATTAAACCAAATTGAAGTTATTTATAACATTAATTACTTTAATTAATTGATACCTAACTCCAACCTTCCATATCTAATTGCTTTATTTGGACAGAATTCCCAGTCATATCAATTACTTCTAAAATTCAATGTAAAATCCTAATTGTCTAATTTATACCTAATTGATGTTATTTATATCACCAATTACTTCAATTGATACTCTATTGCATTGATTCATACCTAATTGTTTTAATTGATAAAATCCTCAATTATAACAATTAGTTCTAAATTAAATTCAATCTAAAGCTCTAATTGATATAATTTATACCTAATTCAGGTGATTCATAACATCAATTGCATTAATTCATACCAAATTGATCTCAATTAAACTAAATCCTTATATAACAAAATCCACCCAAAAAATAATCAATTAAATCCTAGCGTAATAATAAAATAAGAACTAAACACATAAAATTAAGAGTAAAATAGTGTTTTCCTTCATTTGTTGAAGGATAAATGGTGGTTGACAAGACCAAAATATTGATGTCTTCTCTCAAGTGTAACAGTGTCAAAGTAATAAATAAGATAAAAATTAACTAAGTAAAGGAAAAGAATTAAAAGGCATAAACAAGATATTAATGAAAGCAAAACTTAATCATTACAAAAATACAAAGAGAAAAAGGAAGAATATCATCTTGATAAATTGTTATGCCTTAAACAATAATAACAATAGTAGTAGTAGTAGTAGTAGTAGTAGTAGTAGTAGTAGTAGTAGTAGTAGTA
>NW_011501924.1:1275-29217 GCF_000495115.2 Populus euphratica
AGTAGTAAAGAAGAAGAAGTTGATGAGAACTTTGAGATGGAAGATCAATGTAAAGATTAAATAATGATGACAATAAATGTCAAGGTTAGAGGGTTCACTAATGGTATATCAAACAAGCAAAATATTAAAGAGTGAACAAGATAACAAATACAAAACATATTAGTATCAAACATTAAGGTCTATGTTGAGTTTATATTATACTTATTCTTACACCATTAATGTAACCTTTTCAACTTGACATAACAAATTTAACTAAACATAATGAAGAAAAGAAAAATAAATAAACAAAATAAGAACATGAATAAGATAAAAGTTAACTAAGTAAAGGAAATGAAAGGCATCAACTTGATATTAATAAAAAGAAAACATAAGCAATACAGAAAGAGAAAGGAAGAGCATGATCATGATCTAGAAACCAAGATGCCTAAATGTATAGCAAATGCCTCCTTTTATAGGTCAAAATTAGAAACTATTGATTTGATGACTAATTGATGAGTGGGTGACCAACTCTTGACTTAGTGACAGTCCTTATCTTCTCTTGTCTACTGACACGACTAAAAGATTGATGTCTTCTCCCAAGTGCAAGAGTGTCAAAGTAATAAATAACCCGGCAAGATCAGGGTCAAACCACAGGGAGGTTAATTGTACAAATTATAAATAACAATAATACAACAACATTAACAATAACAACAACAACAATAATAAAAGTAACAACAACAACAACAACAACAACAATAATAATAACAACAACAACAACAACAACAATAAAGAAAAAGAAAAAGAAGATGATGATGATGAGAACTTTGAGATGAAATATTAACGTAAAGATTTAACAATGATAATAATAAATGTCAAGCTTAGAGGATCCACTAATGGTATGTCGAACAAGTATAGTATAAACTCTTATTATTCAATTGGAAACCACACACAAAGGAGGTTCCAATCAGATTATAGATTGTTAACATGATTACATTAGTCATCTTATTCAATTAATGCTAATACTTGTAAATCTCGTCAAGCATTCATGATTATAACTTATGTTAATAACAAATCAAGTTTCTTTCATAGCTCAGGTGTCGGTTATACCATACAGTATGGGCTATGAAAGTGCCAAGCATTTGTTGTACCAAGTGTTATACAACATAAATCAAGATTAGTCATTTAACAAGCAAAGTATTAAAGAGTGAACAAGATAACAAATACAAAACATGTTAGTATCAAACATTAAAGTCCATATTGAGTTTACACTATATTTATTCTTACACCATTAGTGTAACCTTTTCACCTTAACATAATAAACTTAGCTAGACATAATAAACAAAATAAAAATATAAATAAGATAAGAGTTAACTAAGTAAAGAAAAGGAAATTAAAGGTATAAACTATTAATGAAAGCAAAGCATAAACATTACAAAAAATACAAAGAAAGAAAGCAAGAGCATGATCTTGATCTGGAGACCAAGATGCCTAAATGCATGACAAATGCCTCCTTTTATAGGCCAAAATTGGGAACTATTGATTTGATGACTAATTAATAAGTGGGTGATCAACTCTTGACTTGGTGACAATCCTTATCTTCTCTTGTTTGCCCAAAATGTCATTAATAACGTCATAATTGGAGCCACTTGAAATATGAAAGTTGTAGGAAATTGGCTCAGCTTTCTTGTGTAAAAAATTCAGCGCATTTTGACTTCTAAAACTCCAGCTATGGCCAAAATACTGAACAGTGCTCGGGTTGGAGGACAGATTCGGGCTTCTTTGTTGTTGTAACAATTTGGACTTGAAAGTTGTAGGCTCATGTCTTACCTTTCCATCCATATAAAGTAGACCTAAATCTGAGATCTATGGATCCAGATATGACCCAATTATGAAACAGTGTTCTGGTTTGGATTGCACCAACATCTCTTTTCTAAGTTTGGTCATCTTTTTATCCTTTCAATTTCAGTTCTTAAATTCATCAATCAATCCTTTCATTTATGTGATAGGCCTGCATTTAAGATGAACATTTACCACAAATTAAAGGTATCTTATATTATTAGATAGGTTATTATAAAACATGTTTTAGTTAAGGAGTTATTGATACTTCAAGTGCAAAATAATGATATAAAACCTTAATAAAAATACACTTTTAAATACTAATCAATATTATATTGGCATGAATGCTAGATGACAAAGATGTTAGGATTTTATACTATGGGACTTTATATTCATCATGATGAGCTTCTATGTAGTTTCTTCATTTCATGCTTTATTTCATAGAAAACTAACATCATTTCAATAAATTCCACCCATATCCCAGTTCTATTCATTTAATATTCCTTTTCTTTATTGTCGTTGACATAATATATATGTTTATTATCTTTATTAACAATAAATAATAATGAAAGGACATATTTTTTTGAAAGAAAATATATCAAACTAGTGGTACTATGATAACAAAAGTTAAATTGTATGAAAAAAATCATTGTAGATCAAGAGACTTTTAATGTAAATTATAATGCTAGTCTGCCAACCATACCAGACCCAAGTATTAGGGTAAAACAATTTAAAATTTTTTAAAAGCATGATTGGACTGTAAGAACAAACACTACCTTATTCAAGCAGAATTTTTCGTTCATATTTAAAGAGGAAAGAAAGGAAAATAATATTAAATTCTAAGTGATTTATTTTAAGACTTTCCATCCAAATATTGGATAGTTTTTTAAAAGGTTCAAGCTTTTTTAAATTTGATATGTTATTACATGATCTAATTGTCAAAGTTTGTTATAAGAAGAGCTTATTCTATATTATAACTATTAGTATATACAAAATTTTTAAACTTCTAAATTGATACATTATGTTGTAGGAAATGAAAATATTATATATGTAAAAGATTTATTGTCTTTTTGACTTCGTAATTTGTGCAAGTTTGTAAATGATTTTTTCATTCAAATTAAAGATTAATAAAAAAATAATTGACTAAATTTTAGGGATGCATGTGACAACAATGTCAAACCCAACCATGCCAGACCC
Source organism: Populus euphratica (assembly GCF_000495115.2). Lineage (NCBI taxonomy): Eukaryota > Viridiplantae > Streptophyta > Magnoliopsida > Malpighiales > Salicaceae > Populus > Populus euphratica. The sequence goes on from NW_011501924.1 coordinate 4,288, forward strand.
AAAAGCCTTGGGCTGGCAATCACAATAGGCCCAAGCGCCTTGGGTTTAGCAAACATACCACTAAAAGCGTCTTGAGTTTAACAATTATGTCAAACCCACACACTACTTGGATCTGACAATCATGTTTGGGTTTGACATTTAAAAAAAATACATGAATTTGACATAACTATCAAGCCTAGATGTTTGGTTGAAAAATAAAACTAAAAAATAATAGTGTAAAAATGAACATAAATCTATATTTTTAAATTTTTAAAGATTAATTAACTAATTTATTGAACTAGAGAAGAATGGAATAAGTTATAATTAATGCTCTCAAGCTCAATTTTTAATGTTTAAGCATAATTATCATACCTAGCCTGACATGACGGGTCAACCCGAGACTTAGGTGACCTAACAGAACCTAGTAGAGAGCTTTTTTTTTTTTTTCAAATATGTTTTTTCCCCCTAGCTAGAGGCCCCTTTTTTTTTAATCTTTTTCAGTTTGTTACCAAGTCATATCAAAGTTCACTATATAAATGCTAGATAAATATTTTATTTTTTCAATATAAGATTTGAAGCCTATATATGCATATGTGTGTGTTCACAAGAAAAAAAAAATATTTTTTCAATGTGGAATAAAATTTTTTTTTGATTTAAATACTTCAACTTAATAGGATAAGATAATATTTTTTTTAATGTGAGATAGAAAACATTTTGAAATAGTGTTTTAGTTTATAACAACATGAATTGTTTTTTAATTTTTATCATATAAAATATTAAAAATTTATTTTAAAAAAAATTCTTGAGCTAACCCATACCAAGCTAGGACCAAAAAAGTGTTAAGATGTGCGCCTGGACATGGAAACCATGCTAGGTGCAAGCATTTTAGGGTCTGGTAACCACATTCGACTTACGCTACTTGAATCTGACAACCATTTCATATCCATGAGCCTTCAGTTTAGCAACCATGTTTGGTGCCAGACCTAAACGTGAGTTGTTATGGTTGCTAACCCAGACACTTGGGTCTTGTATGTTTGCAAGACTCAAGTTGTTTGGGTTTGACAACCCTGTGCAAGTGGACTTTGGACTAAAACATAGTCCATTATAGACTTGTACGGTGGATTTTTCAAGCTCTTAAGGCTTGGAATAAGGCTAATGTTGTCTTTTTACAAAAAAAAAAATTAAATTATCATTTTGTTCATTGGTTGAAAAAATTAAAGCCCTGGTTGAAGGGTATTTCATTATTTTTCATAAGTTTACTAGTTATTAAACGTTTTAACAAGGATATAGTAGTTCTTTCACGATTATTTGCATGGTAATAATACTATTCCAACCCCAAAGTTAATAAAATTAAAACATGTCGCCTAGAGGTTTTTTTATCTTTTATAAATTGTTAAATAGTTAAAATATATATTTGGCCTAGAAAAAAAACCTGCCTTTTTGTTTTACCTATTCCTTTATAGCTCTTTTTCATCAAGTTCTAAATATCTTGAAAGGTTTTGTTATAAGAAATGCTTTTCAAGATTGAGCAATCAATTGATTGGAAAAAATAAGTTTTTATCTTGAAACCTTTTAATCATTGTTTTTTTCATTTTATTTTTTATACATTTTTTATTGTTGTTCTAGATAATAATTCAATTATTTATTAAAAAATAATTTACCAATACTTCGTGCACCTTAGGAAATTCTCCATTACCATGCTTCAACGATCATAATTACAATCAAAGCATGGAATGACCGGTAGAACAAAGTTATCGAATGCCAAGTTTTAATTTATTGTGTTGACATTGCTGCTGTCGTTGTAAAGACTTTTTCTGATTTTAAAGTTGCTACCATAACAATTTGAGGCTCTTTTGTATCTTGAAATAATGTTAATGCTACTGCGTTATTTGTTCTTTTATTTCTTAGGTGCTGTGACTGTTGGTACGTTTTCTAATGTACCCGTTGCTACGAAGAAACTAGCGTTTTTGGAATTTTATTGTTTTGAAGCTTGTTTTGGTGCTTTTATGTTGTGCTACCGTGTCTACTTTTTGTTGCTCTTGGATTAAGCTTAGAGAAATATTGATATTGTGTTTGCTTATATTCATTTGTTGTTTCTTCATTTAGCGGTTGGTCTGTTGTTCTTCCTGATGTTGTGTTTGATAACAGATGCAAAGGGTGCTGGTACGGCGGCTGTGGAGAGCGGGGTTGTTCATGAAGGTGCTGGTGGAAAGTGTTTGCTAGCTGGTCTGTTACAAATCGTTGCTGCCGGAAAAACATGACTATTGCTTGTTGCTACCGCATGTGGTGGTTGTTCTGTTGTTGCTTGTATAAAAGGGATTGTTGTCGTCTTCGTCATTGAAGTTATGTTATAGTTGTTGTCAATAAAGCTACCACTATTCTTGTTGCTGCTAGAAAGATCTAATCTCTGTTGGATCATTTGCTACAAGCAACTGGTATTGAAGAAACATGGATGTTGCTGTTATAGATGTTTAATCTTTGCATGGGGGAGGCCTAAACAAAGAGTTTCTCTCTGATACCATTTGTTGAAAGCATAAATACTTAATCTTCCAAGCTTTTGATTGATTGATATTCTACAGAATTAAATTAACTATTATAATCCATTAAGAATTTAAATTAACTAGGTAATCAAAAATTATAAAAAACATAAATATATATTTTTTAGAAGGATTCCTATTTAGATTAGATTTCATCTAATATCTACCACTAACCCATCAAAAGATACTATTTTTACTATTTTAATTATTTTTGAATTTTAATTAATTTCCCTACTTAAATTTGAATTTCTTTTGATTAATTGGGTGAGTTTTAACCTATATATAAACCAAGATCTTTGTTTCAGAGAAGAGTGGTGGTAGAAACTTGAAGAGTGAATCAACTTGGAGAGGCAGATTCTATTCAAGACAAGGCTCAACTGATGGTATTGACTATGACAGACAAGGAAAAAAGAAAGACATCAACTTCAATCGTTTGTTATATTTCTTCAAAACACACAAAGCTTTGCACGCATAGATTCGCGCATACACATATATATGGATGCAATCTGAACGACTTATAAATGGATAAAGCGGAAATACCAAAAATTTCAGAAGCATGATGAAAAGGTATCATGATCATCCAATGCAAGGAAGGAACGTATTTGTTCATGGTTTGCAGCAATTTCCCATCTTCATTTTCCTGTACCAAATTAACCTCTGATATCAGCGTGCATGCCATTCACTAAAAATTGGAAAAACGGAAAACAACTGCAAAAGCCATCAGTGAATGTTAATCTCTTCATAAACACAAAACAATCAGCATTTTGAATTCTGACAGACAGTGCTGGACATAATTAAGATTATACATTCACACAGGAAAATTCGAGGGAAGTCTTGACGCCAATTAATAAATCATTCATACTTAAGCAGATGGTCAAAACAATAATACCGCTACATGGATGTCATTTAAAGCTGGAAAGAATACAGTGCAAACCAAATATCACTAAATCAAAGCCTTGCAGGACGATATCATTTGAGAGATGCAGTCCACATTAAATTGCTTTAATTTTGGTTGCCAGTTTTCTTCTACCATTTAGATTCTAACAGTGGCTCATTTTAAAGCAACCAGACAGCAAAATTATGAGAGAAACTAACTTCAAATTTCTTGATGCTTGCTAAAACACCTAAGACCCCAAATGTGCTGAAACATAAGCCCCTAAACTCTTTATTTCACCGAGAACATATTTAGTTTGTTCATTGAATGTGGGACAAGAGATATCGATGCTAGTTGCAGAAAGCTACATACAGGTCTTTATGAATTATTGATTCAAAACTCAGCAGAAAGAATCTCACCCTTACTGCCCATGTTCTTGTCCAATGAAGGTAGCATTGCAATAAGTAGCTTCTACTTACCTCAAGTATGAACAAAACATCTTCCCGATGGTCTTTTGTTATAGTTTTGACAAAACCTTAAGCTATTTGACAATGTCGTTGGCACATAATTGATGATAAGTGATTCAAGAACTTCTTAAACTGCCCTAAGTTACATCGGAGGAATCAGACAAGACAAAAAAACGGTAGCATGTATGAAAGAGAACACCAATTCACCATGATCAAATCTCTTAAGCCTTAAAACCTCCAAACGATACTCATAACGGGTAAAAGAGACTCCAAAATGCACCACCAAGACAAAAAAGTTAGGAAGGAGAATGAACTCTAACCCACTTCAACACCCTCCCATCTCTCTCAAACAAATCATATTTTGGCAAACCGAGTACCCTCATCATGCTTTACTACCCTTTCAACATTGGTTCAGTCTCAGTTTGCACTCAAATAGAATCATTCATTCCTAAACTTAATGAATATGTTTTGGATTCTTACCTTCTGAAACCTCTCTTTCACCCTCTCAACTTCTGTAATTTTTTTACATGCCTATTTCTGACTAATTGTCTACGTGTCTCCAAGATATGAAAATTGCTTGATGCACATGCGTGCTGGTATGATTGGCTCTATTAACTTGTGACTCCATGACCTCTCGCACCTATTTGAAATCTTGCTCCCTCTGACGTTTATCGCACAAATGCTATTAATATCACTCTATTCTGTAAATTTTGTTTATGTGGTTGCCTTGTTTTCAAAGTGATCGTGAAACTTTCAAATCTGTGCCGGGAGGTACATTAGTTGTTATTACACAATTTAAAAGTAAGAGACCAGTGACAAAGTATAACAACTAAAGCATACCGGAAGGCGATGTTTAACTATTAAAACCATTCCTAAAAGTTCAAAGAAAGGTTGATTGTAGGAGTTTTTAGATATTAGTAATGCTCCTTAAATGCCTAATTTTGAGAGGCCTACAGCCATGACATTAAGATTTGAGAACAAATTAAAGAAATGCCGCCATTGGAGTACAGTTCTTACTAGAAGCACATGTGAGATCCCTTTAATTGGGTTACGAGTTAGTAATCTTGTTTCCTCTTGTTTATATTTCTCCTCCTAATAACTTGAAGAAGAAGAAGAAGAAGGGTCAATGAAACTCTTTTTTGTTTATATTCTGAGAAGAGCTTATTACATAAACATGATTTTGCTTGCTTAGTTAAATTATGTTCCAATCACTATTGATTTGTATTTTCAGTTTCATCCCTCTCTTCTATTGTTAGTGGACATGAGAGAATCATTGCAGTAAAGATGTTTCGTGCAATGAAAAAACTACAATATGAAAGCCAATAGCCGCCAACAATTTTTTGTTCTACGAGAGTGCACATTCCAACATTAATATTTTCATTACGTGTAAGAAGGCGATGGAAAACTACAAGATTTTGCATGGACAATTGAGACAAAAGAGTTAATCCAAAGTACACTGAAGTTCGAATTAAGTGAATGGAAAGCATGAACTTGTAAATTTAAAACGTGAAATCAAAATGGATTTTGCGAAATAAGAATACACACACACACACAATGCAACATTTCAAGATTCAGAACAACCAACAGTATCTTACTAAGCCAATACTAATAATGCAGTTTACATACAAACAATCTCTTGCTCTTAGAAAGAAATCTCGAGTTAAAACCATGTAAATAGATTCAGATTTCAATCACAATAACATTTTACTGATCTATTATCTTTTTGTGGCTCTCGGTTTTGAATATCTATTAATCAGAATAAAGAATGTAGGTTTATTCTTTTTTTTATTTTTTATGAATAGGCTCAGATCTTATTAATTAATATTAAAATAAAGTTTACTAGCCAATAAGCGAGTGACTTGGATCAGGGAAAAAAAAAAGGTTCAGAATTGGAACAAAAAAGGAACTGAAAAATAGAAGAGGAGAAAAGGGACTGTGTATGCATGTTTATATCCAAAAGCTACAGTGAATAGTCAAAAGAAAACCCTTCCCGCTATTATATTTCTTTTCCCGCAATTTTTGTGGTGATTGAAAGGAGGTTGTGCCAGGCTACGTGCATGGTTTTTACCAGCTTGTCAGGCTTGCTCTGAACCAGAAACAACTGAAAACCTAAGTAAAATTGTCAGAGCCCCACATAGCGCCGATCCATTGCGATGTGGTGAGGTTTTGAATTAGGCGAAAGGAAGATTGGGATTTTAAAGCTGTCAAGGTTTCACCCTCTAACCTAAAGAGAGAAATGAACTCTTGTTCCATTAGCTGCCAACCACATGACTCTAATTCTAACTCCCGTCATTGCATAATGTTAGGGAGAAGGGAACCAGAAAGAGAACAAACAAGGAGACAACCACCCTATGACCTATGCACAGCGGTCCATGCAGGAAGCAAATGAAAAAAATATAAAATATAAAGACATGAAAAGAACACCCATAAAAATTCAACCAAAGGTTAACTTAATTTATGGTTACCAAGAAAGAAACTCATATATGTTATAGCTATTCTATCTTTAATAGAGTAAAAATATGCAGTCCGCATGTATTCCGAGAACCAACAAGAGGGGGGAGGGGGGAGATGACGCTTACAAAGAAAGAGGCAAATTAAGAATCACAGAACAACTAGAATGGGAAGCAAATGTAACATAGATCTAACTTATCAAAGGATAAGTAAAATGACCGTAAGAGTATTGAGAAAGATTCGAGTGCTCTTATGTTACCTGAAAGAAGATGCCACAAGAAAAACAGACGCCCACAGGCAATAATCAGTTCTTCCCTTTGCCTTTCTGGTCAGAATGCCTGGTTCCATCGCCATAGCAGAGCTGCAACCCAGGTGGGAACTGGTGGTGGTTCTCCATAGCTTGTGGTGTTGCAGCACCGATAAAGAAAGGTACATTTGTGGTAGATCCGTCTATGGTAGAAGAAGTAGAAAACCTCTGGAGGTGAGGCAAAAGAGACGGTGATGATGAATTGGACTGAAGGGTCCCCCTATTGAAACCTGCAGCAAGGCCTGAAGATATTGTGAAATTTAGGTTATAATCCCGGCTGGATGCCGGCGGTTGTGTTGTGGCGGCCACTGGAATCAAATGATCTGAAACGAAAGGAAAATGTTGCAAATGCTCCTGGTGATTCTCCCCCGATACACAAAATGGTGGGATCGACATTGTCATTGCTTGTGGGATTGAGTTCCCTAACTGGATTTGCCCTGGAAACCCCGATGAATGATGAGTTGACCGCGACGAGGATGGCCCTAAAAGTCCTGAGCCGAAGCAGTCCATTGGGGTCGAAGGCCACTGCCTTGCCGCGACTGCTTTTTGGAACAAATTATTTGCATCAGAACCAGTAGGACTAGCAGTACTGTTATTGTTGTTGTTGCTGCTGCTGTTATTTCTAACACTACCAACCCCACCGGTTAAAAGCTCAGTAAATGTGGAGTTTTGAGAAATGGGGTTTATGTTGTGGTGATGCGCAATGCGAGAATCATTCTCTTTCTCCTTCTCCTTGGCTGTTCTCTCCCTGGCTCTCTCACGAGCCTTATCACGACTAACAGAACGCGAAAGTGATAGCCCTGAACCTTTGCTTGTCTCTGAAGTGCTACTGCAAGCAGATTTAGATAGCGAGAGATTCTGGTTCTGCCTAAAATTTAGGTCTTCTAGCTCAACATCAGCTGAATCAAATCCTTGTTCAGTGCTATCACTCGTTCTTTTCTCATCGCTTAATTGCTTTGGCGTCTCAGGAAAAGAATGATTGAGCGAAGGGAGCTCGTTAATTGCATCTTGAGCTGCTTTGATCAGCCATTCTACAGCTTTACTTGGCTGATCATAACCCAACCGATCTTGAAGGTCGTAGAATTGAATGGCAGTGCTAACTGATAAACGGACTCTCCGGTCTCTTAACCCTTTTGAAGTCCATACCTTGCTGTGCCGATCTTTTCCACCAGATGCTCTCGAAACCCTAATTATGCGCGACGAATGGTGCCACGCACGAAGACCATTGAAGGTCCCACCAGCAGCATCAATACCGCCACCACCACAACCAGCACCGTTGTTAGAATTAGTCCTCTTGAGCTCACCATCTTCTTCATCGTCAGGATATTGGTGGTCAGAACCATTACCTTTTTGAGCTATTCTGCTGGTGTCATTTATGCCATTACCAACTCTAGTGAACTTACAAGGCTGTCTCCGAATCTCTTCCGCCTCCATAGCACTACTTTCATGCCTTAACAAACACAAATTATTCGAAAAGAATAAAGAAGAGAAAAAAAAAGAAAAAGAAAAGGAACCCTCCTCTTTTGTTTCCTAATTGCCTTTGTTATTTATTATTTTCTTTCTTCTATCCCACCCCTATTTCTTCCTTATCTTTTGTGTTCTTATTGCGGCTAGAAAGAAAGAGAGAAACTTGAAAGTGGGTGGTTTATTAGAGAGCTAATTGAAGAGAGGAGCGCAGGTGGGGCTGTGTGTCCTATGCATTGATGACAATAACACAGAGAGCTGGGGGGGAGAGAGAGAGGTACTTTTGCTGCGTGAGTTATGAAAAGGGTTCCTTTTTTTGTAATTTTATTTATTTCTCAACAGTTCGATAAATCACAGTCCAAGTCAGAGGAGACCCTCCCCTAGCCCTTCTCCTGTACGTTTAAAGCTTTCTTCTTCTTCTTTTTTTTCTTTTTTGCAGTGCTGCTTCTGCACACAGAGTGCTCTTTCTCTCTAAAAAGCAAAGCCTGAAATGGCAGCTACCCTCTCATCAGCCCTGCAACCCAAAACCCATAAATCACTATCATAATAATCAAAACAGCATGACATACATACATACATATATATATATATATATATGACTTATTAACTATAGCACTAGCTACCACTAGTAAATAGCTAGGTTAGCTTATTAAACACAAACAGCTTATAGAGAAAAAAAAATAAAAAATAAAACTAGCTATTAGCTAGCTAAACATGATTAAAGGGTTGATGAGGTTGCTTGGAAATTAAGCTAAGAAGAAGCAGTAATTGCATACAGGTAGCCATCTCAGCAATGGTTTGTATTTAAAGCTTTCGCTGGCCCTAAAAATGGCAGGCACCACTGCTCACCCCACCTAATTAACAACATTAAATGACAAAGACCAAAAACAAAACATACATGAAACCAGAGTTTCAGAATTACCAACAAGGACTTGCACTGATGCTAGTTGTGTCTACAGGTGTCAACCTCTTAAAACTCAATAAACATGGAAACATACAGGAACAATCTGGTTAAAGTTAAGAACCCTTTTTTTCCCCGTTTGTATTTACTACTTAGTATCTCACACAGATCTTTACTTCCTAACAGCCAAAACTCACAGATCTACTCTCTTCTTTGCCGCAAAACAACATTCTTGTCAAAGACATTAAGCTCGTTCGTTTTGCTAATTTAAACCGATGAAATGTTAACCTGCAACCTCTCCCAGATCAGCCTCTCTCTTTGTTGATGTAAAGAGATGAGAACAACATCAAAATATTTTAAGCTAGCGTGCTTTATTATTAAGAACAAACATAATAAAAAATTCTTGTAAAACCAAACAGAAACTCAGTGGTATCGACGAATTGTTTTATTTGTTTTCAAAAAAAACCTGTTGGAGCTTTAGTTTGCGAGAAATTGTAGCTTTCTTTCCTAGTTATATAGTTTTCAACAAGCTCTGTTGTTAAGTATAGCTCTAAAATACGTAAATATAATGCATAGCTTAAGACTCACCATTTCTCATCAAAACCTATAAAGTAGAGCAACTCACAAGAACTTGAATTCAGATAACCATGGAATTTCTCCTTTTGAGTGTGCTTAGGGTTGAGAAAAGAACACAAGAGGAAACTTAGCAAGAGAGTGAAGAGTAAACTAACAAGGTGGGGGGTTTTGAAAGCACGAGGAGGAGGAGTTTGTTGAGTGTTTCTTCATACCCATGACGAACAAATCACCGGGCTTATCGGCAAAGGACAGACACTGCGCCGTTCCTTCACCCCTTTATTATTTTTATTGTTGCTGTTATTATACTAATAAATATCTCTCCTTTCTCTTCTTCTTCTACCCTCCTTTCACGTCTTTTTTACTCTCCTTTGCCACTCTCTCTTTCTATTATCTAAGGATCTACACACACAAAAAAAAAAAAAAAAAAAAATCCACCTTTATTTAGTTTTTCCACCGCCTCTTTCTCAAATAAGTATATAAAACTATAATTAGCTAGCTATAAGCTTCATTCCCATCGATGAAAAGTAATTTTTAGAGAAATTATTTTTTAATTTATTTATTATTAAAAGAATTTAATTCATGAAAAATATTTTTGTGTGAAATAAAATTTTACTTAGTTTGTGGAAAAATATTTATTTATTTTTTAAATAGAAATTACTTTCTAAAATTTATAAAAAATTCAAAAATATTATATTATTTATTAATTATATCAAATTTAATTCTTAATATTTTGATTGCTATATATTTTTTAAAATTTTTCTTAATTATATCCTTATAATTTAATCTAATTTGATTTTTATATCAATTTTATTTTTTATTTTTTATTTTTCTCTTATTCCTTTTAAATTGAAATTTTTTATATATTATATTTGGCTCTCATTCTTTTAATTTTTATTTATTTTATTTAAAATAATTTATAAAATTAATTTTTTTGTTCAATTTCATCATCTTCCCATTATTTTTATTGCTATTTATTTTATTTAAAATAATTTATGAAATTTATTTTTTATTTTAATTTCATCATCATTCAACTTTTTTATCTATCAAATTTGAATATTATTTTTTTAATAAACTTGAAGAAAAATTAAAACATTAATAAGTTATTTTACAGGTTATTTTTTTCAGAATATGAACAAACACTAAAAATTATTTTTTTAACTCATTTCTTATAATACTACCATATATTGAAAAATAATTTAATTTTTATTAAAAATTGCTTAAAAAAACTACCTTCAAGTAAACAAATAGGACCAAATTCAAATTAGTGCTATGTTGTGAAGCAAGTTTTTTGTTTTTCAAATATAAAAAAAAAAAATGTTCAAGCCAAGCTAGCATTTAAGAAAAAAGAAAAATTCAAGACTCAAGGCATTAATTCAACTAGGTTTAATAAATTTAATTAATTTAATAATATTATTATATGTGGACGCACGGTGTAGCGGGACCTCAAGGTTGAGAAGTTACTACCTAGTTATTTGATTCAAGGTCACTGGGAGACCTGAATATACTAGTCTTATCATTTATTTCATGGGAGACCTGAATATACTAGTCTTATCATTTATTTCAAGGTAAGAAACTGGTTATGGTTAGATAAGGTATTAACTTCTCTAATGCATCTTTTTTTAGGTAAGCTATATTGTATGGTTTAGATATAATTTAAAGGTTTTGATGGGTTTCTAATTGATAATCTATTTATGACTCGGACTCAAGATTTACTCCTATTAATAAATCTAACATTTTAAATTTATTATGAGCTCGTATGCTCAGATAAATTCCTATAGAAAGGATCCATGTATATGTCTTGACATGATTCAAATATAATGGTTCTCCATAATTTTTATATTGTGGTAAAAAATATTTTCAATTAAAATTGATGAATATCTAAAATAATCCTAAAAATTTTATAGTCAACTACTGATATTTAAATATTAGTCTACTTATAGGTCCATCATTTATACTAGGAAGTTGACCATTAATTTCACATGAATTAAAATTTTATAATTATTGAAATATTTGTCAAATCATTAAGAAATTTTATAAACTTGGTGTAAATTTTAAAAGATGCAAAGGAAAATCAACACATGTATTTTTCTAAAACCATACTATTTTTTTTTATATAAATAGAAATGCAATTTTTATAAGGATTAAGATGTCTGCAACAAGAAAAAATTATTTTTCTATTTTTAATTTTTTTAGGGCCATATTTGGCAAAACCATATTTTTATTCAAAACAAAACTATTAAAATAGACCTAAAGACATGTTTAACAAACATGCCCTTAAGTCAAAATTTATTTTATCAAAACAATGGCAAACCAAACAAAACCTTAAGTATTTGGCTTGGTTTTGCCCTGACATGGTCATCCCGAAAACATTGATTCGACCATGAATCGAACCAATAAACAAGGTTTAACCCAAAAATAAACTAGAATAGAGATTTAAACCCAAACAAAATCAAAACTAGAAAAAAAAACACAAAAAACATGAAATTTTCTAACAACAACATATTAAACACTAAGAAAAATGAAGAATACAAGTGATTAGTACTTAAAAGTGTATTTTTATCAAGGTTTTATATCATTATTTTGCACTTGAAGTATCAATAACTCCTTAACTACAATATGTTTTATAATAATATATTTAATAAATATAAAATACCTTTAATTTATGGTAAATATTCATCTTAAATGTAGGCCTATCATATAAATCAAACGATTGATTAATGAGTTCAACTGCTAAAATTGAGAAGACAAAGAGAGGGTGAAGCTTAGAAAAGAGATGTTGGTTCAATCCAAACTGGAACACTATTCAGTCATTGAGTCATATTTAGAGTTGTAGATTTTGCATTTCAATTTGGTCTTATGATTAGTACTTAAAAGTGCATTTTTATCATGGTTTTATATCATCATTTTGCACTTGAAGTATCAATAACTCCTTAACTAAAGCATGTTTTATAATAATATATCTAATAATATAAGATACCTTTAATTTATGGTAAATGTTCATTTTAAATGCAGGTCTATCACATAAATGAAAATATTGATTGATGACTTTAAGAACTTAAATTGCAAAGGCAAAGAGATGGTCAAACTTAGAAAAGAGATGTCGGTGCAATCCAAACCGGAACACTGTTCGGTAATTGGGTCATATCTGGAGCTATATATCTCAGATTTAAGTCCAATTTATATGGATGGAAAGGTAAGACATAGGCCTACAACTTTCATATGGAACCCAAGATCTAAAAAGGCCATTTTCAAGTCCAAATTGTAGCAACAACAAAGAAGCCCGAATTTGTCTTCCAGCCCGAGCACTGTTCAGTATGTTGGCCATATCTAGAGTTCTAGAAGTCCAAATGAGCTGACGTTTTTACACAAGAAAGCTGAGACAATTTCCTACAACTTTCATGTTTGCAACTGGCTCCAATTTTGACGTTATTAATGACGTTTTGGGCAGACAAGAGAAGATAAGGATTGTCACCAAGTCAAAAGTTGGCCACCCACTTATCAATTAGTCATCAAATCAATAGTTCCCAATTTTGGCCTATAAAAGGAGGCATTTGCCATGCATTTAGGCATCTTGGTTTCCAGATCAAGATCATGCTCTTCCTTTCTCTCTTTGTATTTTTTGTAATGTTTATGCTTTGCTTTCATTAATATTAAGTTTATGCCTTTCATTTCCTTTCCTTTACTTAGTTAACTTTTATGTTCTTATTTTGTTTATCTATTTTGCTTTCTTTCATTATGTCTAGCTAAGTTAGTTATGTCAAGGTGAAAAGGTTACACTAATGGTGTAAGAATAAGTATAATGTAAACTTAATATGGACTTTAATGTTTGATACTAACATGTTTTATATTTGTTATCTTGTTCACTCTTTAATACTTTGCTTGTTAAATGACTAATCTTGATTTATGTTGTATAACACTTGGTACAACAAATGCTTGGCACTTTCATAACTCATAATGTATGGTATAACCGACACCTGAGCTATGAAAGGAACTTGATTTGTTGTTAACCTAAGTTATAATCATGAATACTTGACGAGATTTACAAGTATTAGCGTTAATTGAATAAGATGACTAATGTAATCATGTTAACAATATATAATCTGATTGGAACCTTCTTTGTGTGTGGTTTCCAATTCAATAATAAGAGTTTATACTATACTTGTTTGATATACCATTAGTGGAACCTCTAACCTTGACATTTGTTATTATTATTGTTTAATCCTTACATTAATTTTCCATCTCCAAGTTCTCATCATCTTCTTCTTCTTCTCTTTCTTTATTATTATTATTATTATTATTATTATTACTACTACTACTACTACTACTACTATTATTATTATTATTATTATTATTGTTGTTGTTGTTGTTGTTGTTGTTGTTGTTGTTGTTGTTGTTGTTGTTGTTATTGTTGTTGTTGTTGTATTATTGTTATTTATAATTTGTACAAATAACCTCCCTGTGGTTCGACCCCGGTCGTGCCGGGTTATTTATTACTTCGACACTCCTGCACTTGGGAGAAGACATCAATCTTTTAGTCGTGTCAAGTTTTTGGCGCCGTTGCCGGGGAGGTAAGTTTTGTATAAATTATAATATTTATTTTATTTTCTCTTTTCACTTTTCTTGTATATAACTTTGTTTCTTTTCTCTTGTTTCTTCTTCTTTTGTTTTCTTTTTCTTTTTATTATATTCCTACACGTGCATGAGAGTGTGGTCACGTACATCAAGTGGTAGACTTTGTAGGGTATCCTCATCATTTTCAGAAAATATGGCCGAAGAAGATAATTCATCATTTTCAGAAAATATGGCTGAAGAAGATAATCAATCACTTCATAATGAAAATAATGAGAATAACCGTGCTAGAACACTTAGAGACCACATGAATCCCACAAGAACAAGTGCACCATCATGCATAGTTTTTCCTCCTGATGCATCTCATTTTAATTTTAAACCAGACATTATTCAACTTTTACCTTCTTTTCATGGCTTAGATTTGGAAAATCCATACTTGCATTTAAGGGAATTTGAGGAGGTCCGCAACACATATAATAATTTAAATTGTAGCATGAACACCATCAGATTAAAGCTTTTCCCTTTTTCATTAAAAGATAAAGCTAAAACATGGCTACAAAATTTAAGACCAGGATCCATTCGTGCTTGGGATGAAATGCAACAACAATTTTTAAAGAAGTTTTTCCCATCTCATAGAACAAACTCTTTCAAGAGACAAATCACCACTTTCACTCAAAAACCAGGAGAAACATTTTACAAATGTTGGGATAGGTATCGACTCAAAAATCAGGAGAAACATTTTACCAATGTTGGGATAGGTATCGAGACTTGCTTAGTACTTGCCCTCATCATGGTTTTGAAACATGGAGATTGGTTTCACATTTCTATGAAGGGTTAACACCTAAAGATAGGCAAATGGTTGAATTGATGTGCAATGGAACTTTTGAAGATAAAGACCCTGATGAAGCAATGGAGTACTTAGACTTGTTAGCTGAAAATGCTCAAAATTAGGACACTGCGGGTACTTATGAGGCACCGAGTAAAACTCAACCTCATACATCTAATAGAGGTATGTACAACCTTAGGGAAGATCATGACCTTCAAGCCAAGTTTGCATCTTTAGCTAGAAAAGTCGAGGCACTAGAATTGAAAAAGAGTGGTCAATTAAAATCTATTGAAAACATTGTGTGTCAAATCTGAGAAACAAATGAACACTCAACCAGTAACTGTCCAACCTTGCCTTCTTTTAAGGAATGTCTCCATGAACAAGCCCATGCTTTAAATAGTTTCCAAAGGGCCAACCACAACCCATACTCCTAAACATACAACCCTAGTTGGAGAAATCACCCAAATTTCAGTTGGAAGAGTGAGAACAACAATGCACAAACTTCACAACCACCGTTTCAAGCACACCACAATTTCCAAAATTCTCATGGATATGCACCTCCTTATGCTCCACCTCCTAGAAGAAATCTTGAGAAAACATTGCATGCATTCATTGAAAAGCAAGAGACAATCAATACTCAACTTACTCAAAACATGACAGATTTTAAAGATACTCTTGCAAAATTAACATCTGCTATCAGTTTCCAAGAGAAAGGTAAGTTTCCATCTCAACCACAATAAAATCCCAAGGGGCAATACAATGCAAATGCAAGTAGTTCCGGAAGCCAACACATGGATCAAGTCAAATCAGTCACTACTCTACGCAGTGGTAAGGTTATTGAAAAACCCTCTCTTGAACCTTATGAGAAAGATGATGAGTCAATCTCTGAGGGTAAGGAAGGGGTTGAATCTGAAAATTGCAAAGAAACGACTGATTCACCGCCAACACTTCCATTTCCTCAAGCCATGACCAAACAAAGGAAAGTCAATCACAACTCTGAAATTTTTGAAATTTTCAAACAGGTAAGGATCAATATACCTTTGCTGGATGCTATTAAACAGGTTCCTTCCTATGCTAAATTTTTGAAAGATCTATGCACTGTGAAGAGGAAACTGAATGTGAAAAAGAAAGCCTTTCTAGCGGAACAAGTAAGTGCCATTCTTCAAAACAATAATGCTTTGAAATATAAAGACCCTGGTTGTCCTACAATTTCTTGCTTTATTGGAGAGCATAAAATTGAAAGAGCCTTACTTGATCTCTGTGCTAGTGTGAATTTACTTCCATATTCAGTTTTTCAGAGTCTCAATCTAGGTGAGTTAAAACCAACTTCTATATCTCTTTTACTTGCCGATAGATCTGTAAAAGTGCCTAGAGGAATAATTGAGGATGTGTACAAGTCGATAAATTCATTTATCCTGTGGATTTTATTGTCTTGGACACAGAACCTGTTGAAGCATGTAATTCATTTCCTGTTATTTTAGGACGTCCATTTCTTGCAACTTCTAACGCATTGATTAATTGTAGGAATGGACTAATGAAGCTATCATTTGGAAACATGACATTGGAGATGAATATTTTTAACATTTGCAAGCAACCTGGAGATGATAATGATTTACAAGAAGTAGATCATATTGATGAATTAGTTTATGATCAACTTGAATCTACTTTAAGTAAAAATGAATTGGATGAAACTGAAGATTTGCAAATGGTTTATTCTGAGGAAGAAATCACGAATGAAAAACACACCGAAAATGTTGATGCCAATCTTTTGTCAACAGTGACAACAGATTCGACATCTGACATCACACCAATCGATGATTACTTTCCTAATGAATCCTTACTTTCTCTTAGTCCAATGCCTTGGTATGATAAAAATATTAATTTTCTTGCTTTAGGAGATTTGCTAGCTGATTGGAGTAATTAAGACAAAGAAAAGTTTTTGAATGAAGTGAAGAATTTTTATTGTGATGACCCTAACTTATTCAAATATTGTCCTGATCAAATATTTCAAAGATTCATTCCCGACAATGAGGTAAGTAGTGTCATTAAACTTTGTCATTCTGAAGCATGTGGAAGTTATTTCTCGTCAAAAAAGACAGCTACAAAAATCTTTCAAAATGGATTTTATTGGCCCACCATGTTCAAGGACACGCATGCATTCTGCAAAACTTGTGAAAATTGTCAAAAGATTGATACTGGTCAAAACGTTTTGTTGTATAATTCTCAACTCTATTCATTCCCTAGAGAGCTAAGATTAAGATGGAGCAATCCTTATGGGGCCTGTGATATTGAGAATTCAATGAATGACAATGATTTTAAGGAAAATGGACATCATTTGAAAGCTTACTTTGATAATTTTCCTAGTGAAAATGAATCAACTGGTTTGAATGATCTTGTAGATAAAGGTTGATTATTTTGTTTTTCTTACATTGTTTTTGTGTTTCTTTTTGAGTGATTTTTTTGCTAGTTTCTCTCACCCCGGTCAAATGGCGGACAACGGTACTCCGTGACTTAAGTCGGTTCTTTCAGTTTCCCACAATAACTGATATTTGTATATATATTTGTGCAATTCTTTGAATCTCTCTTCTAATTCTCATTTGAAAATGGACACTAATCTTGAAAAATTGAAAAAGTATTTTCCCGCTTTACCTCAGAATGCGATCACAAAAATTTACCGTGCTAGATGTACAAGATTGAGATTGTTAATGAATCATGGAATTCCTGAAGATATTCGCTAGTTGATTGAAGCAAAGGTCCGATTATCAGGTGAGTCCTCTAACTTCTTCATTTCACACATGCCGGGAACAGGTAAAAGCACTTTTGCAAAGAAACGTCGTGCAAAACGACTAGAAGTCTGTCATCGATGTGCTAGATGGACTTGTAATACACAATGTCGTTCTTTAGGAAAGATATCTATAAACCGTGAAGATAATATACAATTCATTAAGGATGGCCTGAGTAAGGAGTCTTTAGATAATCTTCTATTGACTCTTGAGACGCATCCTAGTGGAGATGTGCACTGTGCAATTCATGATTTATGGCCACTATTTCATAAAGAACATGATCGACTTAGTCTTGGGAATCTGACTAAAAAAGACCCTGTTTGCCAGTTTTTAAGAAAACTGGATGGGAAGCCTATCCCCGACCCATAGAGGGCGTTTAAGCCGTTATTGGACGTAAAACCAAGGGAAGATGTGAGCCACAATCACAACTACCTGTACATACACATGTTTTTTTCAAAAGTAAATAAATAAATAAATAAAAAGAGAGAGAGTGTGTGTGAGACTCTAGCTGGCCTACATATAGGTGTTATGATTGCCTTTCTAATTCTTCATCTATAAAACCCTTTTTTTTTCCTTCCTTTCATTTCTACTCAACCCGTACATTTAACAAATACAGAAGTGTGTAGAAATGGCAAGTTCCTCAAGTCATCAAATAAGAAATATTTGTGTTTTCGGTGGATCTAGTCCTGGGAAAGAAAAGGAGTTTTTAGAATCAGCAAATCATCTTGGTCAGGTGCTAGCTGAATATTTTTCTCTGTATTTTCTTCTCATGAAACTCTTTAATTCTTGCTTTATCAATTCTTGAATTTTCATATGCATCATTTCTTATTTCCTCAAGCTTAGTTATTTGTAATTTTCGTAGTTGACTAGCATCATCTAGATTTGAATTGAAAGCTTTAATAGCCCAATAAGCTTTATGTTCAAGTTCCACAAGCAAGTGACAAGGTTTTCCATAGACTAGTTTATAAGGTGACGTACCTAATGATGTTTTATAAGCAGTTCGATAAGCCCAAAGTGCATCATTAAGTCTTAAAGACCAGTATTTCCTATTAGGGTTCACTGTTTTCTCCAAAATATGTTTGATCTCCCTATTAGCAAGCTCTACTTTTCCACTTGTTTGAGGGTGATAAGAGGTGACAACTTTGTGTGTGATTCCATATTTCTTCATTAAAGACTCAAATGGTTTGTTGCAGAAATGTGTTCCACCACCACTTATTATGGCTCGAGGGACTCCAAATCGACTCAAAATATTTTCTTTCAAAAACTTTATCACTGTTTTGTGATCATTGTTTCGACTTGGAATTGCCTCTATCCATTTTGAAACATAATCTACTGCGACTAATATATATAAGAAACCAAATGATGGAGGGAATGGACCCATGAAATCTATACCCCAGCAGTCAAAGATTTCACTGACAATAATAGGATTTAAAGGCATCATGTGATGTTTTGAAATAGATCCCAACTTTTGACAATTTTCACAGGACTTGCAAAATGCATGTGAGTCTTTGAACATGGTTGGCCAATAAAATCTACTTTGTAAGATTTTTGCAGTTGTCTTTCTTGACGAGAAATGACCCCCACATGCCTCAGAATGACAAAATTTAATGACACTACTTACCTCATTGTCAGGAATGCTTCTTCGAAATATTTGATCAGGACAATATTTGAATAAATAAGGATCATCCCAATAAAAGTTCTTCACTTTGTTCAAGAACTTTCTTTTATCTTGGGTACTCTAATGAGCTGGCAATTGTCCTGAAACAAGAAAATTGACAATATTAGCAAACCAAGGCATTGTAGAGACAAAAGGTAAAGATTCATCGGGAAAGTAGTCATCGATTGGTGTGATGTCAGTTTTCGAATCTGTTGTCAATCTTGACAAGTGATCTGCGACAACATTTTCGCTGTCTTTCTTATCTTTGATTGTGATATCAAATTCTTGAAGTAATAAAATCCACCGCACTAATCTAGCCTTAGAATCTTTCTTAGAAAGAAGATATTTCAATGCTGCATGATCACTAAAAACAACAACAAGTGAGCCAACAAGATAAGATCTGAATTTTTCACATGCAAATACTACTACAAGTAATTCTTTTTTAGTGGTGGTATAATTCATTTGAGCACTATTTAAAGTTTTACTTGCATAGTAAATTACATAAGGTTTCTTATCTTTTCTTTGTCCCAAAATAGCACCTACGGCATAATCACTAGCATCACATATTATTTCAAAAGGTAATGACCAATCGGGAGGTTGAATGATAGGAGCACAAGTAAGCAAGTTTTTAAGTTTAACAAAGGCTTCTTCACAATGTTAAGTCCATTCAAAAATAGTATCATTTACTAGAAGGTTACTTAAAGGCTTAGATATTACACTAAAATCTTTGATGAACTTTCTATAAAAACCAGCATGTCTTAGGAATGATCTAACGTCTTTAAGAGATTTTGGTGTTGGCAAGTTTGCAATTAAGTCGATTTTAGATTTGTCAACCTCAATTCCTTTTGATGAAACAATGTGACCAAGTATGATGCCGTTTATTACCATAAAATGACATTTTTCCCAATTCAGCACAAGATTCTTCTCTTCACACCTGGTTAAAACCTTTCCTAAATTAGTCAAACAATCATCAAATGAATCGCCAAAAACAGAAAAATCATCCATGAAAATCTCAAGAAAATGTTCAACCATATCACTAAATATACTAAGCATGCATCTTTGAAATGTGGCTGGTGCATTACATAATCCAAAAGGCATCCTTCGATATGCAAAAGTACCAAATGGACATGTGAAAGTAGTCTTTTCTTGATCTTCCAATGCAATTTCAATTTGGTTGTAACCCGAATAGCCATCTAGGAAACAATAAAATTCATGACCTGCAACTCTTTCTAGGATTTGATCCATGAAAGGTAAAGGAAAATAATCTTTTCTAGTCATTGAATTAAGTTTCCTGTAGTCAATGCACATGCGCCAACCAGTAACAGTTCTAGTGGGAATTAACTCATTGTTCTCATTTGTTATCACAGTGACTCCAGACTTCTTGGGTACAACTTGGGTAGGACTTACCCATCTGCATTATCTAGAAGCTTAATGACTTCATTTTTCACTACTTCTTTCATATTAGGATTTAGCCTTCATTACATTTCTCTAGAGGGTTTAGCATTTTCCTCTAAATAAATTCTGTGTACAAATCAAAGAACTAATTCCTTTTATATCAGCTATGGTCCCTCCTAATGTATTTTTGTGCATTTTCAGAGTTTGTAATAACTTACCTTCTTGATGTGCATTAAGTTTGAAAGAGATTATTACTGGAAAAGTTTCATTTTCTCCCAAAAATGAGTATTTGAGATTGGATGGCAACGGCTTCAAATCAGGTTTTGGTGGTTGAACACTTGAAGGTATGGACTTAATTGATCGTGGTGGCAATTCCTCAATTTGTGGCCTCCAATTACTTGTCTTTGATTCTTCCTGAAAATAAATTTTTTACAAATCATCAAATTCATCAATCTCAATTTCACTGGAAGTGGTTGGAAATTGATCATGAATTAGTTTTTCAGTAAAGTTCACTTCCTGTAAATCATTATCATCTCTAGATTGCTTGCAAATGTTAAAAATATTCATCTCCAATGTCATGTTTCCAAATGATAGCTTCATCAGTCCATTCTTACAATTAATCAATGCATTAGAAGTTGCAAGAAATGGACGTCCTAAAATAACAGGAAATGAATTACATACTTCAACAGGTTGTGTGTCCAAGACAATAAAATCGACAAGATAAATGAATTTATCGACTTGTACTAACACATCTTCAATTATTCCTCTAGGCACTTTTATAGATCTATCGGCAAGTAAAAGAGTTATAGAAGTTGGTTTTAACTCACCTAGATTGAGACTCTGAAAAACTGAATATGGAAGTAAATTCACACTAGCACCGAGATCAAGTAAGGCTCTTTCAATTTTATGCTCTTCAATAAAGCAAGAAATTATAGGACAACCAGGGTCTTTATATTTCAAAGCATTATTGTTCTAAAGAATAGCACTTACTTGTTCGGCTAGAAAGGCTTTCTTTTTCACATTCAGTTTTCCTCTTCACAGTGCATAGATCTTTCAAAAATTTAGCATAGGAAGGAATCTATTTAATAGTATCCAGCAAAGGTATATTGATTCTTACTTGTTTGAAAGTTTCAAAAATTTCAAAGTTGTGATTGACTTTCCTTTGCTTGGTCATGGCTTGAGAAAATGGAAGTGCTAGCGGAGAATCAGTCTTTTCTTTGTAATTTTCAGATTCAACCCCTTTCTTACCCTTAGAGATTGACTTATCATCTTTCTCATAAGGTTCAAGAGAGGGTTTTTCAATAACCTTACCACTGCGAAAAGTAGTGACTGATTTGACTTGATCCATATGTTGGCTTCCAGAACTACTTGCATTTGCATTGTATAGCCCCTTGGGATTTTGTTATGGTTAAGATGGAAACTTACCTTTCTCTTGGAAACTGAGAGCAGATGTTAATTTTGCAAGAGTATCTTTAAAATCTGTCATGTTTTGAGCAAGTTGAGTATTGATTGTCTCTCGCTTTTCAATGAATGCATGCAATGTTTCCTCAAGATTTCTTCTAGAAGGTGGAGCATAAGGAGGTGCATGTCCATGAGAATTTTGAAAATTGTGGTGTGCTTCAAATGGTGGCTGTGAAGTTTGTGCATTATTGTTTTCACTCTTCTAACTGAAATTTGGTTGATTTCTCCAACCAGGGTTGTATGTTTGTGAGTATGGGTTGTGGTTGGCCTTTTGGAAACTGTTTAAAGCATGAGCTTATTCATGGAGACATTCCTTAAAAGAAGGCAAGGTTGGACAATCGTTGGTTGAGTGTTCATTTGTTTCACATATTTGACACAATGTTTTCAACAGATTTTAATTGACCACTCCTTTTCAATTCTAGTGCCTCGACTTTTCTAGCTAAAGATGCAACCTTGGCTTGAAGGTCATGATCTTCCCTAAGGTTGTACATACCTTCACTACATGTATGAGGTTGAGTTTTACTCAGTGCCTCATAAGTACTCGCGGTGTCCCAATTTTGAGCATTTTCAGATAAGAAGTCTAAGTACTCCATTGCTTCATCAGGGTCTTTATCTTCAAAAGTTCCATTGCACATCAATTCAACCATTTGCCTATCTCTAGGTGTTAACCCTTCATAGAAATGTGAAACCAATCTCCATGTTTCAAAACCATGATGAGGGCAAGTATTAAGCAAGTCTCGATACCTATCCCAACATTGGTAAAATGTTTCTCCTGGTTTTTGAGTGAAAGTGGTGATTTGCCTTTTGAAAGAGTTTGTTTGCTGAGATGGCAAAAATTTCTTTAAAAACTGTTGTTGCATTTCATCCCAAGCACGAATGGATCCTGGTCTCAAATTTTGTAGCCATGTTTTAGCTTTATCTTTTAATGAAAAAGGAAAAAGCTTTAATCTGATGGTGTTCATGCTATAATTTAAATTATTATATGTGTTGCAGACCTCCTCAAATTCCCTTAAATGCAAGTATGGATTTTCCAATTCTAAGCCATGAAAAGAAGGTAAAAGTTGAATAATACCTGATTTAAAATTAAAATGACATGCATCGGTAGGAAAAACTATGCATGACGGTGCACTTGTTCTTGTGGGATTCATGTGGTCTCTAAGTGTTCTAGCACGGTTATTCTCATTATGAAGTGATTAATTATGTTCTTCGGCCATATTTTCTAAAAATGATGAGGATACCCTACAAAGTCTACCACTTGATGTACGTGACCACACTCTCATGCACGTGGAGGAATAAAATAAAAAGAAGAAAAAAACAAAGAAGAAGAAACAAGAGAAAAGAAACAAAGTTATATACAAGAAAAGTGAAAAGAGAAAATAAAATAAATATTATAATTTATACAAAACTTACCTCCCCGGCAACGGTGCCAAAAACTTGACACGACTAAAAGATTGATGTCTTCTCCCAAGTGCAAGAGTGTCGAAGTAATAAATAACCCGGCAAGACCGGGGTCGAACAACAGGAAGGTTAATTGTACAAATTATAAACAATAATTATAAAACAACAATAACAATAACAACAACAACAACAACAAGAATAATAGTACTAATAATAGTAGTAGTAGTAATACTAATAACAACAATAATAATAATAAAGAAAAAGAAGAAGAAGAAGATGATGATGATGATGAGAACTTTGAGATGGAATATTAACGTAAAGATTTAACAACGATAACAATAAATGTCAAGGTTAGAGGAGCCACTAATGGTATGTCAAACAAGTATAGTATAAACTCTTATTAGTCAATTAGAAATCACATACAAAGGAGGTTCCAATCAGATTATAAAATGTTAACATCATTACATTAGTCATCTTATTCAATTAATGCTATTACTTGTAAATCTCATCAAGCATTCATGATTATAATTTATGTTAACAACAAATCAAGTTCCTTTCATAGCTCAAGTGTCGGTTATACCATACAATATGGGCTATGAAAGTGCCAAGCATTTGTTGTACTAAGTGTTATTCAACATAAATCGAGATTAGTTATTTAACAAGCAAAGTATTAAAGAGTGAATAAGATAACAAATATAAAACATGTTAGTATCAAACATTAAAGTCCATATTAAGTTTATACTATACTTATTCTTACACCATTAGTGTAACCTTTTCACCTTAACATGATAAACTTAGCTAGACATAATGAAAGAAAGAAAAATAGATAAACAAAATAAAAATATAAATAAGATAAAAGTTAACTAAGTAAAGGAAAGGAAATGAAAGGCATAAACTTCATATTAATGAAAACAAAGCATAAACATTACAAAAAAAATACGAAGAGAGAAAGCAAGAGCATGATCTTGATCTGGAGACCAAGATGCCTAAATGCATGGCAAATGCCTCCTTTTATAGGCCAAAATTGGGAACTATTGATTTGATGACTAATTGATGAGTGGGTGGCCAACTCTTGACTTGTTGACAATCCTTATCTTCTCTTGTCTGCCCAAAACGTCATTGATAACGTCAAAACTGGAGCCACTTGAAAACATGAAAGTTGTAGACAATTGTCTTAGCTTTCTTGTGTAAATAATTCAGCTCATTTCGACTTCTGGAACTCCAGATATGGCCAAAATACTGAAAAATGCTTGGGCTAGAGGACAGATTTGGGCTTCTTTGTTGT